>NW_010223553.1:0-46383 GCF_000690775.1 Eurypyga helias | reverse complement strand
CCATTGTGTGCGTCAGAAATATTCAGTACTAACCTTAATGCATTTAATGTCTTCATTTACACCACGGGGCAAAGCTGAAACCATGTTAAGGCTTGGAGAGAGAGAGACACTGGGAGAGAAAGATGATGATGATGAAACAGCCATTGTGGCATGTTTTACCACCTGAGAACTGTATGACCTTTGAGTTTATTGAGAAATATTAATAAACCTGTGAACATAGCAAACCATTTTTCTCCTCTGAAAGCTTATTGTTTGATTCAGGTTTTTGGAATAGACTTTTGTAACACGTGTGTGTGTCAAAGATAAAAGACAATTCCTCCTAGCTACCTTTACTTAGCAGCAATGCACACATTATGTAGTCTTTCCTGAAGAGCATGAAAAGAAACAGCAACTCCAGTGATCATAAATATTTGAGGACAGAGTAGAATTTTCTGCCCCTATCATACATTCTTAAAATAAATCTGGTTTGGTTTTGTTTTTCAAGGAGCCACAAGCAATTCTACAGAACAGCTATTCCAGAGGAAGGAACAGAAGGTTATGTGCGTTATGATGGGGAAAGGAGAGAGCTACCAGCAGCCCTGTGTGGGATTGATGGACAGGACTGACAAGCAAAGGGCCCAGGATGATATGAATGAAAGGTAACACACAATCAACAAAACAAGGTTAAGTAAGGTCACCTCAGCTGCTTACAAGAAATTGCATGTAAGCAAGGAAATGCCTATAAGGCATCATTACAGGAAAAGCCACCAGCCTGACAGTGTGCTCCCCTGAAGTGCCTGTACGCTGATGCATGCAGCACGGGGAATAAACGTGAGGAATTAGAGGGGTGTGTGTGCAGTTGCAGGGCTATGACCTTTTGGGGATCACAAAAGCAGAGCGAATGAAGAGGTGTGTTCTGCTAGACTTCATGCTCACAGACAAAAAAGAGCTCATTGGGGGTGTAAAGGTCAGAAGTAGCCTTGGCTCCAACGGCTGTGAGATGGTGGAATTTGGGAACCTGAGAGGAGGGAGTGAAGCAAAAAGCAGAATCACAACCCTGGATTTCAAAAGAGCAGACTTTGACCTCTTCAGGGATCTGCTTGCAAGAGTTCCATGAGATAAGGCTCTGGAGGGAAGAAAAGTCTGACAAAGCTGGTTGATACCCAAAGATCACCTCCTCCAAGCTCAAGAGCAGTCCATGCCAACAAGCAGGAAGTCGGAAAGGCCATCATGGATAAAGAAAGATCTCCTGGCAAAACTCAAGCACAAAAAGGAAGTATATAGAAGACAAGAACAGGTAACCTGGGAGGAATATAGAGACACTGTCCAAACATGCAGAGACGCAGTCAGGAAAAGCAAAGCCCACCTGCAGTTGAATCTGATGGGGGATACCAAAGGCAACAAGAAAGGCTTTTGTAAGTACATATGTGGCAAAATGATGACCAGGAAAAACTGGGCCCACTGCTGAATGGGCAGGAGCACAGGTGACACAGGGCATGGAAGAGGCTGAGGTACTGAATGCCTTCTTCACCTCAGTCTTTACGAGTAAGATCAGCCTTCAGAAATCCCAGACCCTAGAGGGAAAGTGAAGCAAGGAAGATTGGCCAGAGTTAAACCATGACAACCATTTTCCTTCTTTCTAGATCCAATTATTCACTGGTTTAAAATCTATTATCCTGAGTCTGGACAACAGACCAAAAGGTCAGATTTCTGAGGGCAGCCATAGTTTTATTTACTCCTCAGTTTTCAGTGCGATTTGAGGATCAGGTTAGAGAATACTTAAGAAAATGGGATATATTTAAGTCCATGGGCCCTGATGGGATGCACCTATGAGTGCTAGGGAGCTGATGTCATAGCGAGGCCAGTCAGAATCACCTCAATTCCTGGGAAGGGGATGGAACAACTAATCCTGAAAACCATTTCCAGGCTCACAAAGGAAGTTATTGGAGCAGTCATCATGTCTTCTCCAAGGAGAAGTTATGCTTGACCAGCCTGATAATCTTCTATGATGAAATTATAGGCTTAGTAGATGAGGGGAGGGCAGTGGGTATTGTCTACCTTGATACTGTAAGATCCTCTTAGTGGATGAGCTGTGGGCTGGATGAACAGACAATTGAAAGCTGGCTAAATGGCCAGTTCAATGGCATGGTGTTTATTTAGAGGTCAGTAATCAGCAGTTTATGCAAGGGGTCAATACTGGGTCCAGTACCGATCAACATCTTCATTAGTGATCTGGATGATGGGGCAGGGTGTACCCTTGATCAAAACTGTAAGGAGAGGCTGATACACCAGAGGGTTCTGTTGCCATCCTGAGGAACAGGCTGGAGAAATGGGTTGATAGAAACTTCATGCAGCTCAACAAGGGGAAGTGCAAAGTCCTACACCTGGGGAGGAACAACCCCACTTACCAGTACAAGCTGGGGGCCAACTCTCTGGAAAGCAGCTTTGCAGAAAAGGACCTGGGGGTCCTGGTGGACAGCAAGTCAAACATGAGCCAGAAACGTGCTCACATGGCAAAAACAAGTTAACAGTGTTCTGGGCTGCCTTAGGAGGAGTCTTGCCAGGAGGTCGAGGGAGGTGATCCTTCCTCTCTAATTGGCACTGGTGAGGCCACACCTGGAGTGCTGTGTCTAGTTCTAGGCTCAAGAACTCATGCAAGAGAAAGATGAGCATAATGAAGACTGTCCAACAAAGGGCCACGAAGATGATTAAGGGACCGCAGCACCTCCCATATGAAGAAAGCCTGGGAGAGCTGGGACTGTTTAGCCTAGAGAAGAGAAGGATCAGGGCTGATCTCATCAATGCATATGAATATGCACTGCCCTCTGAAAGGAGGCTGTAAAGAAGATGGCCCCAAGGCCCCGTGTTTGCCTTGGAGGTTGTAGTGAATATGAAGGTGATTGTTTCTACTGAACAGCCTAACAGTTGAACTGACAAATCTGCTTTTTTAGCCTTCAGCCCTTTATATATAGGCTGTGCTGGTGGCTCCACAGGTACTGATGAATCACAAAATATTGCTGGATTATGAAATATTGCTGGATTTGAAAAATCTTTGCTCTCTGCTTTACTTGCCATTGTCACAGAGGATTAAGTTTTCTGCTTTTTCCCCCATATCTGCTCCTCCACACAGGTCTGTGCTTTACTTGCTGTGTGTTACCTTCTGTTCTGCATTTGAGCAATGCTCACCTAGCAAATTCATGACTAATCTCTTCTTCTGACCTTAAAACAGCAAACTAAAGCAAAGGGAAAGCTGCAGCAGGCATTAACAAACTGAAGCGGCAGCTGAGCAGCAAGGCTCGCCAACTGGCAGGATGAAGAACCAAATGGCAGCAAGTCTGTACCCCTGTCTCAGCCTGGAACACGGTTTCCCTTTCAACAGCCTCTTGGAAAAGTCTGCTGTCAGGGACTTGCAGCCCAAAATAAGACTCCAGGAGCTGGTGCTGGCAGTGTGGGCAGCACAACCGGCAGCTACCACTGAACATGAGCCCAAGAACATGATGGAAAAGTCTCTGCAACTCCCTCCCCTCTGCACAGCTGCAGTCCCTGCCACCAAGGTGCACTCCCCAGGGCAGAGCTGGGGGACAGGGCTGAGCCTGACAGGCTGGGAGGTGAACGGGAGAGGAGAGGATCTTGGCTGGAGGGGGCAGGATTGTGGACTGGGGATCTGCAGAGGAAACAGAAGGATGATTCGTGACCCTTGAGAGTGTTTGCACAAGGCACCTCCAAAACCTGAGAAGCAGCATGGTAGAAAGCGTGAAGAAGCTTGTCTGAAAGATGTTTAAGTCAGCCATAGAAAGGAGTTGGCATCTCATTAATGATGAAAGATAATAAGCAGAGCAGGGATAAACAGCAGAGAACCTTGAAAATAAAGGCATATAGCCAATGTTTGATGTAATCAGAAAGTATATGCCAGAAAAAGAATCAAAAGATAGAGAGAGTGGATCACACGTTGTCAACCCAACTGCAAGAAATAAGATTTAGGACAGGTCCCCAGCAGAGTTATCTTGTAATTAAATTAAGAAAGATGGCAATGTCACAGGGCCAACATCTGACAGGCTCTGTAACAATTTCTCCACAATCTTTTCTCAGGGCAGCACAGCTCAGCCAGCTGAGCCCTGGCAGCAGAGGAGATAGTGAGCACAGCTACCTACCAGAGGAATGATGCTCATTCCCTCACACCAGGAGAAACTCCGTACTGGTTCTGCTCGCACCTCAGCAAGGAGCACATGCCAGCAGCCAGCCAGCTTAGAGGGCTGATGGGTGCGCAGGTGCCCTGCTCCTACACTGCTCATGTTGCATTTTGCTCTCTTGCTCCAAATAAGAAGTGGATGTTTTGAAAAGTATCACGGACATCTGCTCACCACAAATGTACCTGTACTACCCAAACTGAACAGTACTTGAACATCTGTTTTCCTCAAGAACACTTTTGCCCTTAGTTCTTCACCTACTCATTGCTTGAGAAAAGAAAAAAAAAGAAAGAGAAAACCCAAGATTTTTAGCAATAAGTCAGCTACTTTAAAGTCTATAATCACATCAACACTACACAATTCCTCTGCAAATTTTGGATGCGATAAAGACCATTGTAGTTTCTCCTTGACCCTTTCTCTTCCACCAATAGACTCGTACTAGTGAATCTCAGACTGCTCCTCTCCATGTCTCTTGGCTTCTACTGCTTATGAAAAAGGTAGTGGTTTCTGCCACTTTGCTCTCCTCTTGGTTGCAAAAGAGACGGTGAACAAACCCAGAGACGCCAGGTCCACTGGTGGTTACTAAGCATAAACTGCTGTTTTGAAACAACCTCTGGCTCAGGTGCCCCTGAACTGTGGATGTTGAGAAGCTGAGAGAAGATATGAAGGGGAAAGAGCACTTTCTTTGTGCCCTATTTCTTATACTGTTGTCCTAATCATCCCACGCTTGCTGTTGTCTGAGACAGGATAATGGCCCAAAGGGATATTTGATTAGACCCAGCAGGGCAGCTCTGATGGCAGCCCTGCCCCACCTAGGAGAGGAATGCTGCTTCTCCCTCTAAAGATGGAGTATTCCCTGGCAAAACTTCTGATAGTCTAAGCGCATTCTTGTGGGAGCCCTTCCCCACCCAGCATCTTTGTTTCTCCACTTGACAGATTTGCAGGATTTTTAAGTCCCTCCTGTTGGGAAGCTGTTAGAAAATGTACTGTGTTTCTCCCTCACCACGTAAGTTTTACTGTGAAACTTGAAATCCCTTGAGAGAAAAAGAGACAGATCAATCTCTTAGAGCCTAGTCAGATAAGAAAGTAAGGCTTATTATAGCTGTATGTCTGTCCCACACAAAAAATCTTTTTCAGAGAGATCCTCACAAGCTTCCTGCTATTTTATATGAAACCCAAGTCAATTTAAAAACCAAAAAGAGACTGTTCTGCAACACTCCGGTCCCTCCAGCCTGATGATCAGCCTCAGGAGTCTCCACAATTAATCTGTGGAAACTGAATGCAGTGTTCACCCCTGCTGTGAGTTAGTTCCGTAGCCTCACAGCCTCCTATTGCCTTGAACAAGGAATTTCACCTTAAGTGTTCTACCATTACAAGTAAGTGCTCCTCCTCTTTTTTCTTGATAATGCAAGTACCACCTATGTGATTAAATTATATTTTGTCATAGCTTTGTCATGTCTGAAGGTAAAGTCTAGAACCAAGACAACATGAGACAAAAAAAACGTGTTAACACTTTATCCATGGAAACTGGAGCACCATCTCAACCCATTCAGGGAGCGAGCCACTAGCTCCTTCCACAGTCAAGCAAGCAAACCAAAAAATTTCACCACATCCAAAAACTGCAGTCTTAGTCTTCCCACACCAAAAGAAGTCCCTCAAGAAACTCACCTTTTACTACCCTTGTTCAATGTTAGAGTTAAAAAAGCACCTGGAATTACAACAATAGCCTGAGTGCTAATCTATTAAGAGAAGTTTGGTCAAATCATGGGGCTCAGTCCACTTTCAAAGAAGTACTCCTCCCTGGATTTTGGTTTTGTGTGTGTCTGTGTCTTCTCACTAATAACTACTCTCATAGGCTCAGTAGCTTTCTCTCAATTTTTTTTGAACAGTCTAATTTCAGGCACAGGACTTTTGGAACAAACTCATCAGATTTTCTTAAATGCTGAGCCTTCAGATTGCCTTCTGTTTATAGAGACAAGTACCAGGTAAGATATTTTTATCAATTTTACATGAACTGCTTTATCAAAGAACCTAGAGTTTCCTGATGTGGTTGATTTCCTGGATGATGTGCATGCTGTGGCCATTTATTACTTTAAAAAAAAGAAAAACAAACAAACAAAAACACACCAAAAAAACCCAAGAAACCCAATCCAGAGATTAAAAAAAAAACCAGTATGTGTTCCTCAAGGTGATGTTTTTGAATGTGCTTGACCAAGTGGATGGTTACCATAGCTCCCTGCCATGGCTGAACGGTGCTTTGCCTCCCTGAACTTGACAAATCGATTCTTTTTAATACTGAATGATTTTCTACAATACCATGTTGGTTTTTTCCCAGGGTTAATTTTCAGCCACAGTAATAAGTTAAGAGCAGAAATATACATACATATGTATACTGTTTTATAAAGAAACCAAAAGGCAATAGTGAACTCCAGGCACATTTTTTCCACAACCTAATCAAGTACAGCTGTGTTATTACAAATTTGTGCCAAAAAGGCAGCAAAGGCATTTGGGGAAGGGTGCTTACGAGCCCCCGCTGAGCTGTGGGAGTCATTCAGCATGCTCAGTAGCAGCATTGCTTCCTCACTGTCCTGAGCTCAGGGGACTGGGAAAACAAGTCAAGGGACCACCAGAGGAGCAGGTCGAGCCAGGCTCAGCTTCAGAAGAACAGGTCCTGGGTTTGTGGTCAGCCTTTGAGGTGCTGTCATGCATTCTCCTTGCTCCCCGGGCACCGCAGCCCCAGCATCTCTGGATCCCCTCACCCCATCCCAGCAGCCCAGACCTTGCTTTCTCTGAGCCACATGCTTCCCCATTGCAGAGGTGGAAGGATGAAGGGACAATCAGAAAGGTTGTTCGAGGAAAAACAGTGCTGTGCCTCCTTCCTGCTTTCTGTTGTTGCCACCTCGAAAAGCACAGAGCTCGAGTAAGCGCAGCAGAGCAGGAGGGCTTAGACCTCACGCTCATCTTGGATGGTTGAGAAAGCCCATACTCAGCCAGAGTTAGAAATGCTTTCCATGCAGCAAGCACCACTCACTCTGTCCTCTGAGAGCCCACCCAGCCCCTCAAGTAGCCTCTCCTTTCAAAGCTGAGGTTCAGACCACCATCGATATTCTTAAACTCCCACTTCATCCCAGCCCCATTTTAACATCTGAAAAAAAAGCATGTATTGTTCTGCTGCCGTCACCTGCTACCATCCCCAAGAAGTCAGGCCAAAAATACCCAGGTGCTTTGAATAACAGTGTTAGCTGAGCCCTAATATGTGTAAAGACAGCCCGACAAATGGGATCTCTTCAAATCTTTTATGAATGAACGGGACTTGGTTGCTACCTCCAAGGGCAAGTTAGCATCATTGTTCCCTTGGAAAAGGGGCAGCAGCAAAGGGAACTAATATACCATGTAAATACACAAGGTGTGATAAAATGAAAAATTTATTTCAAGGTGGAAGTTAATGAGCAGGAACGCAGAAAAAGAAAGGGGCAATAAGTAGCCTTCAGGATTTAAATGCTCTCCAATTTTATAGTCATAGCTTATGGTTATTAACAAGGCATCAACAAACTCGCCATGAGCGATGACTCACTTCATGTTGGATTAGAGTGGATCCCATTACACATCGCTTCTCCAAGAGAGCAAGACCAGAGGAATTACCCAGGCTGCCTCTGCCCAGCATTCAAAACTTGAGCATGTGGCAGTCTACAAAGACCTCAGTCTTAGCTTTCAGTAAATAACATGGAATAATCACCAGGGGAACAGTCCTGCCCTATAACTTTGCAATTCAGGTCACCTGCGAGTGGAAAAATATTCTTCCTGAGGACTCCATCCAATTCCCACTGCCTCCCACACAGTCTTCCCATCCGCTGCAACAGAGGCTAAATAGACCATTATATAATATTTGGGATTGTGTATTTTCAGGCTTCTGGGCATTCATCCCTAAACTGTTCAAAGATACGATTGATATTGTAGCTTGTATTTCTATTGCACCCTCTGGAAGGGTGCTGGCTGCTGCGAACAGACCGTGCTGGTTCAAACAGGCGACACTGACAGGAAACCGAGGAGTGCATTCTGTAGTATTAATGCTACAGAACCTCCTCAGTGCTAAGCAGTAAAGGGATTTTAGCTTAAGGTGACATTTTGTTAAAGACCATATATCCCACGGTGTTACTGTAGTTCATTCCTACTCCCAGACTTTGCTTGCTAAGTTAAATAGCTGAACTCCTCACAGCAGATCCCTCACTAGGAGCAGAGCTAAAAAAAAAACATTTTTACAAAATGCTAAATTTGTTCTCAGCTTACTTTTAAGTTGAGTTTTTGCCATGATACTTCACTTTCTTCAACTTCTTGTCTCTGATGGTTTGGAAAAATACTGTGGTAGGTTGCAATGGAAATAAAAATCCATCAAAAATTAACTAATCCTGAATCAAAACTGAACATGACTGCTTTGTATTTGAAATACATCTAGTCTTTTTCAGATGAAAACAGTATTTATTCTAATCTTCAAGATTACCTTAATAGTGGAAAAAGTTTGCCTCCAGATTCTAACAGTTCCACGGGGAGACCTTAATTAGACGAGTAACTACTCAGTTTTTCATGACTAGCAAGTCTTCAAGAGCACAGTACGAAACAAAAACCTGTCTTTTTTTCCTTTTTTGTGTTTGTGCGGTTTACAACCTGCTTTTCTCATCACATAGATCAGGATTTTCTCCCCAGATTAAGGAAGCCTACAATATTAGACCAACTCTTGAGCTTGTGCTAAGTGCAGCCAGAGAAAACACTGCATTAGGGCCAGTCTTGGGGGATAAAGCTTTTGCATAGTAATTCTCTAAAGCATATTTGGGATATAAGCAACAATTTTGTTCTGATTGCAATACCATTGATCATTTTTAAGAGTCAGCTGTTGCTTGAATAAGAGGAGAAATACCTGGTGTAGCGAGCAGCAGAGGGTGCGCTAGAACCGCCACCTCGGAAAACGTCCACACGTTGGTGACCGACTCAGCGGCGTTCAGACCACTTCCTCACACCCGTTTGTATTCCTACCCTACCGCCTCTAGTACAAGGCCTAAAAACTGACAGCCACACATCTGGGTTTAGGAGCTGATCTCTGACACAGCAATTTCAAAATCAATCGAAGCGAGTTACCAGTTGGCAGACGCACCACCAGGCAGAATTACAGAGAAGGGGTGAAGTAGCCGCGGTTGCGCTGTCGCGTTCAAGGCAAATGCTCCTGTGCCCCAGGTGGGGTACGTGGCAATGGCACGTTCCTCCACAGTCACCACGGAGAGCAAACAAGTGATTTGAGAACGGTCCTTTCATAAAGCATCCTCACAGTCATCACGGCTCTCAGATATAATTTTATCTGTTTGATTTAGTGGCACATTCTACAGCTCTGGAGATTTCTCTCTCCCCACTCTTAAGTCATAGAATCATAGAATGGTTTGGGTTGGAAGGGACCTTAAAGATCATCTAGTTCCAACCCCCCTGCCATGGGCAGGGACACCTTCCACTAGACCAGGTTGCTCAAAGCCTCATCCAGCCTGGCCTTGAAGACATCCCGGGATGGGGCATCCACAACTTCTCTGGGCAACCTGTTCCAGTGCCTCACCACCCTCTCTGTGAAGAATTTCTTCCTGATATCTAATCTAAACCTCCCTGATTTCAATTTGTACCCATTACCCCTTGTCCTATCACTACAAGCTCTTGTAAAAAGTCCTCTCCCAGTACCCTTGTAGGCCCCCTTCAGGTACTGGAAAGCTGCAATGAGGTCTCCTCGGCGCCTCCTCTTCTCCAGGCTGAACAAGCCCAATTCTTGCAGCCTTTCGTCATAGGAGAGGTGCTCCAGCCCTCTGATCATCCTCATGGCCTCCTCTGGACTCGCTCCAAGTGGTCAATATCCTTCTGATACTGAGGGCTCAGAAGTGAAGACCTTTTGAATTTCCAGGCGCAGTGAAACAAGGCATAGTGATCTTATTCATGCTGTTTGCAAGGGCAGACCACTCCCAGCTTCTAATCAGTACTACCCCCTCCTCCAAACCCACTGAACCACAACTCCAAACTCCTGAAGGACCCAATGCATTTTGGTCATTGCACGTATATAAACCGATGCTGGAAAAATAACCTGTATTCATTGTTTCCATGTAGCAGTAAGCTGTATTTACGAATCTTGCCTAAAAAAAAGTATTTAACAACTTGACAAAGCTATTCATCTGCAGTGTAATCATTACCCTACCCACCCTTGTGTTTTCTGCAGAACAAGCTGACAGAGGTTTACTAAGAAACCAAACACCTGCCCTGGAAGACTGAGGAAATGGAGTATTTTCCCTTGAGAATTAACATGAGATTTAGGACATTAACCCGGGACTTCCAGCAGCCTTTTTTTTTTTTTTTTTCTCCAATGGCTTTCTCCCCTTTCTCCTTTCTTGTGATCATGGATTTCTGCACTGACCTACTGCAACTTCTGCAGAAGAGTATTCAGAAACATAGCTCTCATGGTGCAAAGTTTTATGCATTTACTAAAACCAAATAAACTTGTGCAGGGTCCATGACAATTTATGCACATGCAATTAAGTCAGGGATGTTGCAAGCATTTGTATGAGTAACCACCAACTTCCCAAGCAACCTATTTCAAAACTTTAATGTTCCTCAAAAATAATTTCAGAAAATTACTTACTGCATGGTGGTTTTCTACAAGGTGGGTGAAAATCGCGTGGTTGACTCAAAGCAGGTGCCACGTGTGGCACACGTGGAATGCTACCTATCGGAAAGCAGCAGATATAATATTTTGAAGTTTGCATAGTATTCATAGAGCAGAGGCTGCAGCTAGCTTTCAGGAATTAGAAAGACATCGGCTATCGTCAGGTTCAAAAAACATAAGGGAATTCAATCAACCTGTTTATTACTCTTTAAGAAAGGCAATGACACTGCCTTACTTTATACTGCATAAGTGTATTAAGTCTCTTAAACCATTCAGCTCACTTTTTGACACTGACAGCACTTCTAAAAAGACAACAGTCCTTTTCCATTTTAAGGAACAGAGTCACTGTCCCCAAGCAGTGGGATATGGCTTCACATTTTCCATTCAATTGAAAGTTATAAATTAAGAAACTTATGCACGGACTGTATATTTAGACAAGCCAGACTGTAACTAAATCAATAGCCTATAATCCTTATTTGCAAATAGCTAAGTGCTGTGTTTGGCAACCTGGGTAACTCCTATCAGTTGTCTTAAAACAGCTTGACTATGGAGCAGACAAGTTACAAACAAAGTAAACTTGGGTTTCTCTTAGAATTTACTGTAAATAGGGTCATAGTATAATTTAGATTGAAAGGGCTCTCAGGAGGCCCCTAAGATTAACCTCTTGCATGCAGCAGGGTCAGCTCCAGGCCTAGGTTGCTCAGGGCTGTATCCAGTTGAAGACCTCCCAAGGATAAACTGCACCACCTCTCTGAGCAGCTTGCCCCACAGATTCACTGTCCTCAGGGGGGTTTCAGTACCTTTAAGCAGTACCTCTAGTTTCAAATTACGCCGTTGTCTCTCACCCTCCCGCCACACACAACTGTATAAAGCAGACTGCTTTCCCGACAACTTCTCCACCTTTACTGGAAGGCTGCTACTAACCCCTCCTGAAGCTGCCCCTTCTGTTACACTAAAGGTCTTGTTCATGGGCAAAAAGGAAGCATAACATATATATATATCTCTCTCAAAGATGGTAAGAATTTATCATGAGCATATGGAAATCTTAGCCTAATTCAAGATTCATTATTAGCCTAGATGTAATTATAATAATGCAGTTAGAGTACTCTTATACAGAAGTAACTGCAATAATACAACTAAAATTGTAACACATGTTTCTTTGTTTCTATCCCTTTTGTAGGGGTTATTTGCAGCCTTCTATTGCTTCTCTGGGTCTCAAAGTCAATAGCTCCAGACTACTGGAAAGGACAACGTGAAGCTGTCAGCAGCACATGGAGACCTTTGGTGGGAGAAATAGGCTACTGCTTTCTGCCTTCTCCCGCTAGGATCCTCTTGGGGTTCTTTTCATGTTTGCTAACGTGCTTTTACAACTTTCTTTTTCCTCAATGGTCTACAGCTCCATGCAACATCCAAATATATGGTGCCCTTCACATACAGTAGATACGATTTCTTTGTTCTGTTATTCCCTAAACAGTTTTGTCCAGTTCTGGTTCTACCTTTTCTTTTTTTGAGAAAAAAAAAAAAAAAAACAAACTAAACACACAAAAAAAAACCAACCCAAAAACCACACACACAGAAAAAAACCCACTTAAAACCAAAGCCAACCTAACCAAAGAAGAACAAACAAACCAACCCCAAACAACAAACACATACTTGTCCACTGGTGGGTAACCACTCACCAGTATATGACTATAGGGTCTCCAGTCCCATACACGTGCTCCACCAATCATCTGTACTTCTCTACACTACATCCTTTGTCCCACTTCTAAAGGTCTCTGCTATCGCACCACACCTGCATTTCTCTCTACCACGTTGATTTGGTCATAAATATCTCATTCTACATAAACTAACTGTTTATTACTTCCATAAATATCTCATTCTACATAAACTGTTTATTACTTTTATATATATAAAACTAAGGTTGCACCACCCAAAGGTAAACAGAAGTAAAACAAATTAGCCACAGACACCTGGCCAGTTAGGGAAACTGTTGTTAAAGCAGAGTTAAGCAAAACAAAGCTATAGGCATTTCAAGAAAAGTCCAGAAAGGGAAGCTCAGTAAGCCTCACAGACTCCGTACTAAGCTCATGGCCTGTTACTAACCGCAGCAATATGGTATTACGGTGCTACATCACTACCTTCCTCCAGCTGAACAAGCCCCAGCCGCCTTGGCCCTCCACTTAACTTGCTCCAGGTGGTTGAAACCTTCCTTGATCTGGGGAACCCAAAAACTGGGCACAGTATCCTACACGTTGTCTGACACAAAATGTTAGATACCCCATCGTACGTACTCTCAGTACTCACCCTGCCTTCTGCTACTCATGGTAATGGCAATATATTAACTATTGCAGGGAAGCTCCAACTTCAATTCACCTTCTTTGACTGCTCGTACTCTTGGCTGGGTACTGCTTCTTCTCACTAGAAAGGAGAGGTGCTAAAGAAAACACTCAGGTGTCCGAAGGCTGGCACGGGAGGAACACCTACTTCATTTGGCCTGACACCGTTGGGCCACAGGAGCCTTTAACATCCAGACAGAGGTCAAGACAAAGAACCCTGAGGGAGTATCTAATGGCTGGCTTCCCAAACAGCTGGAAAAGTTTAAGATGTTATGACCACACATCTCTTCAGGTTTACTACCCTCGCAGTCCAACTGACAAAGCAGAAAATAAAGGTTTTGGGATGGTGGGGTTTTTTGGTATTTCTTTTAAACCCAGATAACTCCACACTGCATGAGACTAAAGAAATTGCTCAGATGATATTCCTTCAACAGCTGAGCACGAGGAGGGGTTAAAATCTCAAGTGGGTGATGATGGTGGTGGTAAGGTAGAACCAGTGAGTGTTTAACCATTCCAGCTAAAAAGAAAAAAAGGTAATTGACCCATTTATTTGGCTACTTAAGCATCTCCCTCTATAAGGCTAAATTCCTGTGCTGAAGGTAACAAAACTACATCTGCAGTTTAAGCATCAAATTTACAGCATTTATTTCCCCACAATTAAGAAACCCAAAATTAAAAGCTTAAGGTGGTCTGGACAAGCTTAACTATCCTTCAGTTAAGGCAGAAAGGGGGGGAACAAAGATGTCAAAACCCAAATCTGAGATGACATCCACGTGCCTCTTTATTCCCCAGTACGTATAATCAGGGAAGCATTTGTGCAGGTTCCACCTTTTCAGTTCTCACATTCTTTCTGCTTCCACCTTCTGCTAGGCATGAACTAGGTGTGAAGCACTTTCCTCACAGCTAGTTCATTCCTTTTCCTTTCAGGCGCAACTTTTCCCTTTGGTTGATTATCCTTCCCAAAGCCAGTTAAAAACCATCAACCCACTTTCAAGACCCTGTGTCCTAAACATCCCTTGAAAAAAAAATTGTGACCCTGCACAGCAGCTCAGAAGCATATGCATTTAGGAAAGCTCCTAAGGAGGTGGAAAACTCAAAACGCATTTTGCTGTTCAAAGCACAAGGGAAGGCTTTGCTAATCAGGCTTCAGTTACAGCTCCTCACTACAGTGTCAACCATAGTCATTTAGGCTGTTCAGCCATAAATCTATAGGGACAGCTATCCCCAGCACAAACTCTATAGGCGTACACACCCGGAGCTCTCAGAGAGGATGTGTGTGTTGGGCAATGCCACACTGCTCACGGTAAGCCACCATGTCTGTGAGACAAGTTCTGTGTGCCCAGTGTGGGAGGGGGGATGGGGAGGAGGCTGTATATGCAGGAAGACAGACAACACTGGCGAAAGCAACAGGAAAGAACTCAGGATAACTCAGGTCAGAGGGGAGCTCAGGGACGTCTCCAGTCCACACTCCTGCTCAAAGCTGGGTAAGCTAGAAGGTTGCATGATGTTACTAATGTCCTCACTCAGCCTTCTCTTGAAAACCTCCAGAATAGACAGAACAATCTGTCTGGACAACTCTCCTCTCTGACCATCCTACGGGTGAACATCTCCTGTATCAACTTACGCCTGCTGTGCCTCATCCTCCCACCAATCACCCTCTGAGAACAGTCTTGCTTCATCTCATTCAGTAGCTTCTCTGAGTTCAGCCACAGGCTTGAGCACCTTCGATTACAACAGTAGCCTGGGTTTCTACAAGACAAGCAAAGCCGGTGTTGTTAGTGAGATGCGGCAGAGGCGCAAGTGAACGGACCTTCCAAGCAGCTCCGTTCGATTCTAGTGCTAAGGAGCAACTCCTGTTGTTAGAGAGAGCCAGGAATCAACAGCCACTCTTGCAAGAGAGGGGGGCTACTTTTCATTAATTAATTTACTGTATTTTAAATAAAATCATCCAGACTGATAAAAGAAGTGTTGGGGGGGAAACCAACACAGGCTGGAAGCCCTTAACACCTCAGATCAAGGGATAAACAATCAACCTTATTAAACCAACAAACCAAGTTTATTTATAGAAGTCTGTACAATTGTGATGAACTATGCTAGGACATCAATGAAACAAAGCAAACAAATCTCTCCCTCTCTAACAAGTGGGAGGTGTAGTCACTCACCTTTACATGCACTTAAAGGAAAAAAGATTACAGCTTTCATACACAGTTCTGTAACTATTCAAGAGTACTTTCTTGACGTATTATTCTCCATGTCGGAGGTTCGCGTGGTAATTTACCGTCGCCTCTTAAGAACAGTATTTCAGCAGAATCCAGAGACTTCGAGAGGGTAAGTGGCAGTTTGATAATTGCAGATAACTAGGATATAGCCCAGGATTCAGATCTGCATTCTAAACCCACTGCATCTCCCCTGTTTCAGTTATCTCTACTAAAAGTTACTTGCGACAATGTATGGGTCTCGTCGACATTTTGGCCGTAGTACGGACTATTCTTGTGTTACCAAACAGAGAAGTTACCTAAAACCAATACATCAAGGGCAAGCATATTAAAAATACTGAATTTGAGTTAACTTCACCTTTAGAGACCACCTGTCACTGCACCTCAGAGCTCTGAGGCATTTCTGTCAAAAACTCAGTTCCTGTATTGCTTGATTTTGCAGTTATTTCTGCAAAGCATTGGAGAGTGATCATTTTGAAAACTGGCTATTGCAAAATAAGTCTAGATTTTTTTTAATTACAAATCTGTAACGTCATTGAAGCTGTTGAAAAAAACCAAAATCATATCAAATGCATATCTACACAGTGAATCACGATGTCTCCTATGAAGTTATCATGGTAGATGCCATAAACCCACTCTTAAAAAGCTGGAAGTACATACATGTGAGAGCCTACTAGAACTCCAGAGAAGCTGCTAAAATAGGCCATCAAATAAAACAGTCTATGATTACATATTTACAGAATAACCCACATGTGCCCTCGAACTGTGGGCTATTCGGTAAATAAGTACTGAAGGATTCTCAATTATTTGTTTACATGGTAGGTAAGAGCCGCTTCATAGGTTGATTTTAATTTTTATACACAATTCATAGTATCAATCTGCACACAATTACAACTGATGTTTCTTTAAAGCTACTGTTAAAAAAGGAAGAGAAAGTTAAATAAGAACTAGATTAAAGTTTCATTAAGAATCCAACAAGAAAGTATCAAACACGGGTTTAAACATAACCAGTGCATGATTTCAGAAAAACAGTAATGCTCTGACACAAGAAGAGCATCAGCATTTTCCCTCTTCAGGGTCCCCCAGAAACATTCCTATCCAGTTCAGTGCCTAAGTTATTATACATGTACTGGCCTGAGTAGGAACAAACACGTGCTTGCACGCTTACCTGAACGAGGGCCTCTAATCTTTCAGACTTCTAATTCTCTTTTAATTTAGTTCTTAGCTCCATATATTCAGTTGTATCTTGTTTGGAAAAGTTCTTTGTTAAATGTCACTTATATTTACACTTTGATTTTTTTTTTTTTTAAACACCTGAGTGATAATTTAGCTGTCACCTTGTGTCCAGTCAAATATTCCATAAAGCCATACAATTCTTGTGCTAGTGCTGCACTCCGCTTGTACCAGTTTATATATGAAAAATGCTCACCTCTCACACATTTCCCTCTGAACTTTCTACTATGTCCTTACTGTGTCCTTCCCCTTCCACACAAAGCAACGATTAATCTTTTTGTCTGTTTATCGAAGCCCCGTTTAAAATGGTTCACAAAGCAAGTAACAAAGTGAGCTGGAGCCCAGTGAAGATATGATGACTTAACAAATACGTAACACTGGGGGCTTGGAGAAGAAATTAAAGCCCAACAAATGAGCACCCCAGCGCCATCCCAGAAAAAAATCTACTCCACTCAGTTACAGCTGGAGACTCCTGACGTGCTGCAGATGACAAGTCCCACATCAAGAGCTGCGTGCCTCTCTCTCATCAGTTACGCATAAGTAAAAAAGGGAACGTGAAGTTAAACAGCTATATCAGCCAAGCCATTTTAGTAAGAAGAATCACATTTAATGAGTTTGTTTCTTGCAATTTCATATGCTCAAGTACAGCTGGTAGAAATTCAAAACAGCCGTAAAGAACTGTGACAGACGGATACAAATAGTACTGCAGCTTAAAAATGATAAAAAACACCTGAAAAAAAGTCACACAACCCTCCCAAAAAAATTTACACTTTGAACCTAAGCCAGTTTTTGAAGATTCCCTTCTCCAAAGCTAGGATGAAGGAGGAAGAAGAGGAGGAAGAAAGTGCAGATGACCTTCCAGCCACAAAGGTCTTGCGCCAACGTTTATTCATCATGCCTGTGGTGGTATGTAAGGGGAGATCACCAAGTGCTGATTCTGCGACCACCAAGAGACTCCTATGGAAATCCAGACCTCAGGCTAATACTGAACACAGAGTGGACCAACGAGCTGCATCAACAAAATAAAAACAAAACTCAAACTAAAAGAAATGGGAAAACCCCAAATAGCACAGATCCACATTTGTGAGGGGGGCAGGAGGAAAGGGCAAGAAGGGAGGTCTATACAGTAAATAGTTGAATGGTTTATGTTACAGATGACTGGCAGTTTTAAAGAGTCTCTTCCCAGCTCCATTGCTGCTCCAACCCAGAAGGGAGAACTGAAAAGGGAGGAAGAAAAGGTAGGACATCGTCATGGAGCATGCAGGATCAGAAGCAGCAGAGTGGGTATGCTCAAATAAGCCCCCGCCTCTTTTTGTAGTCCTCCAAGTTCAATGATCGCCGAGGGGCACCATCTTTTGCTGGTGGAGCCTTGGAGGTGATGGCCAGGGCCTTAGATTCTGTGGGGAATAAGAAAAAAGAGTGAGGACTGAAATACATGAAAACTACAGATTTTTACTTGGTGCTTTTGCTGACATCACCACCGCATTTGGCTTCTCCAGCACACATCAGGTTAGAACTTCAGTTAATAATACAGGCAGTATTGAGTAGCTTATCCTCACAGCTAAAGCACCTGCAGTTTGGACTGTCTGTTAATCCATCTTTCTGTCGGTAAGTATACTTTCATTTCTTAAGGAAAGTGCTACAGCACACTAAAATCACAGTACAAACAGCCTTCGGGCTCAGTTCTGGAATCTTTGATAAATCATCATCCTACCCATGACTACAACACACATTTTAACCAATCCCCAGGTTCTTTTGTTAAGAGATTGCACAAAGCAAGATGCCAAAATGGTGTTCTGTCTAGGGGTAAAAAAAACCCCAAAAAACCCAAAATGGCCATACTTAACCCTCCACTTATATTGTGTCTCTCGTCCTTCTCTTTTCAGCCCCCTTCGGGGTCTTTTCATGCCTAACCCTCATTTACCAAAGTTCATTAACTCTCACTATCTGCTTCAGGAAGTCTCCTACGTTTGGCATCCTACCTCATTCTGTAGTTTTACGTCCAGACTTCCAATCTTGACCTAATTTGGAAAGACCACCTCTCCCCTACTTTCCCTTCTTGACAAGGTTTTAAGGCTTTGTGCATTCTTATAGTACTTCCTAAATTGTTGTCCTCCAAGAAGCTTCAGCCATAATCCTTCCAGTAATGCAAAAAATAAAAAAGCCTCGTGAGTCAAATTGCACTGATATACTCTCATGCTTTCCCTCCACTGGATAACAGCTGGATAGGATGAGAGCAAACAGCCTCAAGATGCACCAGAGAAGGTTTAGAAAGGAGAATTTAGAAGACGTGTAGATGTGAGGCTTAGGGACATGGTTTACTGGTGGACTTGGCAGTGTTAGGTTAACACCTGGACTCGATCTTAAAGGTCTTTTCCAACCTACATGACCCTATGATTCTACAACACTGAACTGTTCTTGCCACACATCTCAGACTCTCAAAGTCAAGACTACAGTGAGGAAGGGTCAGCAAGCATACCTTCACTCCCTACTCAGTGTTTTGGTTCCCCTAAAATTTTGCTTCAATACCAAAGTTAGGGAATAGCAATGTGGTGAAGCAGCAGGTTCAAAATCAAATGAAAATATTTTATCCACACAGCACACACACAGATTATGGAATGGGATATCACAAACACCAAAGCTTATCTGTCTGCAAAAGATATAAATTAATGAAGTAAGTAACAAGGTAGATAATAAGGCTTATTAAGTACAACACTCATCTGTTCCCCAGAGATTATGCAAGTTATAGGTACCATAGACTGGAAGAGTACATCAGAACACTCTCATTATCTCCTTTTCCCCCTGGGCATTCAGAGCAAGGATATGGGGATATGTAGGCTTTTAGTCTAACACAATACAGCTGTTGTTTTCTCAGTGGATGTCACTAGCACACATCCTCTCCTCCTCAGCTCAAGACGCTTGCCAAGAAAACAAACCCCAACTCCTTTCTCCCATTTTCAAAAGCCCACCAATATGATTCTGAAAGAACTATTCTGGAAGAAGCCACCTCTACCATAATGAGCTGGACAATCACAGCCCCAAACTCCGGGAACACCTACCTGAACTGGGAACCTGAAGATCAATCTTTACATCAAAGTCATGCACTTTGAAAAGATCTTCTGAGAGGTCACTGGCTGATTTAGAGTTCACATCTTTATCCTTCCCTTGACCCTGAAATAAAAACTACAGGTAAGACTCCAACCATTATCTGTCTGGACAAACGGAGATCAAAATACTTTTCCTCAACTTCTGTCAGAAACAGAGTTTACTTTTCACACTGCTAGAGAAACTTAATTTTCTTTTCCCAAGAAAAAGTTGTTGCTTTCCTGTGATAACATTCCACAGGACACCTATTTCTAGAACAGAAGCATGCACATCTATTAGTCATATGCTTCGAGAGCAAAACGGTGACAGTGGGAGGATTGGAACAGAGACAGAAATGGAAACTTGCCTTACTCATGTCCTTTGGAGCATCTGGTAATACACCAGACCCGTATTTTGCATTTAGCTGGGCAAGGATGGCAGCTTGGACAGCAGGATCTCTGGACTGCAGAGAAAGGAGGGAAAAAAAAAAAAGGAAGAAATCACTTTAAATAAAGTGGCAAAAACCGTACTGCCATTCAGTTAAAACAGCACTCATCCATGAATCTAAAACCACATGAGGTTGTAGATCAGTTAGGTCAATCTTCAGGATCTGAGAGACAACTGGAATCATCCTGATACCTCTGTAATGCATCTGACAGCAACAAACTAAAAGTTATCCTTCAGAAAGTCTTTCTCTGAGAAAATGAGGTAACCTGTTGATATGGTTTGCTCCTGTGACTAATCTTAGCGCTGTCAGATGGATTCATTTTCAGCTTACAGTTCTAACTGAAACATTTTACTAGAGAGAAATCTTTGGAAGATTTTTTGTTTACATAATAGTTGACTACCATAATAAAGCTACTCAATTATGACCCTTTTGCATTAAAAATTCAATTAAATAATTACTTCTGAAAGAAGTCCTGCAATAAGTTTCCTTTTCTATTCCCTTGCCAGTCTGTGGAGACTGATGAGAACCCACCTGACTGGTTGTGTTGTGGTTTTGTTTTTTTCTTTAAAGTACTGATACAGAAAAGGCCTCAACAAAGCCAGGTTGTTTAGAAGTAGGAGCTGACCACCTTGCTATCCATCGTTTATATAGCTAGGGACTGCAGTAGCAGGTTTTGCCACAGTATCATGAAGAAAGTTTGTGCTAAACTACTTTATCCATCACAGGCCCAAAATGCTCTCTCCTTTCAAAGATCTTCTAGGAAAGTTTCAACTAATTAGAAGTGAAACTCACACCTAAAGTAAACTGTCTTCCCAGAGTTAACTAAACCTGAGTAATTCTACATAGAACTCAATACAGGAGTCTAAACCACAGTTGCTTCTCCGTGTACATACCCACATCACTTATGGCCTTCATACTCTGCATTAAAAAAAAAAAATTGCTTTTTCCTTCTATTGGCATAATGACACCAGGATCTCACTTAACTATATCTCACCCTGGCATCTGGAGCTTTAATAGCATATGGCACAGTTGGGAACGAATACAAACCACGTTTTCCTTTCAACTCTCTGCATTACATTGCCTTCTGTTTCTCTGCAGATTGCCTCGACTGAACTGAAGTATTACACTCACATTAGACACTATTGTGGGCTTGCACTGCCGCCTAGTAAAGGGGTCCATTTGTTGGTTTTTCATGCTGTGACTCTCAGCCTGAAGAAAAAGCACATGGTTTTGCAGAGTTAGCTACTCGCACCCTTTTAAATCCTCCCACAGCACCCCGTCCTTGCAAGCACTCATCAGCTATATATAACAGCAAGATCTGAGGGAAACCAGCAACAGCATTACAGACTAAAAAGACTGACACACCCACAATCCTATGCGTCACAGGGCAGAACTGTCCTTATTGAATATAACACAGAAGACAGGTGCACAAATCTCAGGACAGTTAAGGCTTAACCGTTTGTTAACAAGCTGAACTTTCCCTTAACAGCAGTGTTACTGCAGAGAATCGACTATTTCCTTTACTATTTTATTCTCTGAGGTCTCCTTTCCGCTTTCTTCCTTGTACAAACGCACTGTCACTATTACAGTCAGCAATCTGCCGATAATTGAGTCGATCACAAGAATAAAGCAATCTGCTTTCAAATCATGTCATTTGCCTATATGAAAGATTTTACAGATCATTAAAAAACTTAATAACTTCATCATGCAATTATTCCCCTTTGCATCATTTCATCTCTACTTGTACAGAAGTATTAATTCAGCACTATTTACCACAAGAGCCTTCTCAGACTCAACGATATTCCACTCTCTATTTCTCTGGTTGATGTAACTGCAGAAAGGAAAAAAAAAAAAGGGGTGGGGGGGAAGAAAGTGACTGTCATTTATCAATTCCTACACAACAAAATACCCAACAGCATTCTTGCAGCTTCATCTTGATTACAAATTACTCTTAATGCAACACAACTGCTACCTGGAGTATGTGGAAGACAGTTTACATTTTTGACAGTTGAATGACAGATACAAGGAAGTGAAGATGGGCACATGATAACAGAGCCAGCATGATACACATTTCATCAATATATTGTACAGGAAAGACTACAAAATCTTGCCGTTAACTCACTACTGCATTAGTTTCTCTTCTCTGTGTATTTTGACTGATACTATTTAAGAAAGGAAATTCCTAGTATCTGCTTCTTACCTGATTGCAGAGATGTTTTTTGTCCGCTGACGATCCAGGGCCTCTGCTCTCTCTTCAAGTTCATTAAGCTGATCTTGAATCTGTTTGGCCTTATCTTGGTCCCCCAAGTCCTCAGCCATAGCCTTCAACCAAATAGTAACTCGTTAGTCACTACTCTCTACCACAGGGCTAGTCAGAGAAACGAGGGATAGACCCATGAATCAGCCAGCTAACCCTACGCCAGTTGCAAACATTCTACCCTGCCTGATAAGAACACAAGGAACAGCTAAACTCTACTTACAGCTCAAGGCAAAACAGGACTTCTTACTCTGAAGAACTCTGAAAAATTTTGAAACCCCTTAAACTAAGGAAGACTTCCTCCTCATGCTAGCATTAGTGCTCCTACAAGTCAGATTATTTAAGTTCCAGGTTTGATTAAAATCTAATATCGCTATTTACCAGCCCAGGAAAAGAATTATTATTTCTGCAACTGCCAGTTGCCAACTATTTCAGGGAGTTGAGAGTCCCCTGCCACACCACCAGACCAACAACAGGAGCTTATTATGCCACCTGGTGACAATAAAAAGCAACTGCACTTTTCTGCAATGGAAAACTAACAATTTCCATATTCATGTTGTTTGGTCATCATTTTACTACGCAGAATATTTCTGTGAAGAAATACTGTGAAATACTCTGCGTAGTAAAACGACAGCCAAACAATACAGTTAAGCCAAAGAAAGTAGAACTAAGGATTAATACAAACTTTTTTTTGTTTCCCTGTATACAAAACACAAATGTCTTGGAAAAGGGCTGCATAAATAAAACCAAATAAAAGTTATGTCTGTATCTTCAGAGATAATTAAGACTGCTTGTTTACTTGGCTCTGGCTTCACAGCACTGTCAGGTCTATTCATTCCAGGAGGTCTGTGTGTAAAACAGTTCAGGGGCAAGTAAATCTTTCAGCAACATATTCTTTTCAATATAAATTATTAGCCACAAAGTGACAATTCAGTCACTCTTGAGTAAAAGGCAACTTAACACAACTCTTATTTTTCCCATTTTAAAAAGTATAGAAAAATCAAATGTTATTATGGGGTACCCTGGGGGGGAAAAAAAAAAAGAAAGAAAAAGAAAAAAACTGAAGAGTTTCTAAACCAGAACAGTTTAAGACCTTCTTGTTTAAAGAACACAGAAAGAGACAGCTATAATTGTTGGCAATTGCCCTTAGAAAAAGAATGCAACAGCTTTAACTGGGTTCCATGTGGTCTGAACCCAGCAATGAACCTTGAGATCCACCTTTTAGCTGCACAGTTAAAGTCGAGCTTGCTGCTGGCTACCGTCAAACTCCAGATGAGCTCCAGTTCTTCAAAATCAAAGCCTGCATTAAGCTTGCAGGCATCATCTCATCTCTCACCTTCTCCTTTAACAGCTGAGTTTTCTTCATAGCATAGTTTGGAGGTGCTTTCCTGAACCTTTCCTTCTCTTTCACAATCTGTAAGATGCAGCGGAAACAGCAAGAATTTGCAAATATGAAATGTCTATTTCAGTACTTGGACACTAGAAGTAACAGATCAATATCACCTAAGAAATGTACTTACTGCCACAGAATTTTACTCATGCTCTCTCTCTGCGGCATGTTTTTTATTTGTGACTTGCCAATGAGCTCCATTCCCTTCACTTACAACCTACAAAAGTCTGATGCTAATCACATTTGGTCAGCATTAAGCAAGTATTAAACTGCAGAAAATGTGATAAATGCATCTATCATGATGCTGTTAGCTTTTCAGAACTTGAGAAGTAAGTTGTCATACTCAGGTTAAAAGCCCAGAGCTCTGCAACACAATTTCAAGAGGAGGTAACAGAGCACAGAGAATGAAGTAAAGCAGGAGTGAGCACAAAACAACAGCTAAATCACCAAGCTACTCTCTCCAGTTATGCAGCTTCATTTTGAGCTCTTAATTTTCTTATTAGGAAGCAAATACCATGATCATTTTTGCTTAACAGCTAGTGCTATACTCCATGAATTCCTGTCACCTTTAAGCCCCAGCCTCACTACAACACACTGTTTACCTCCTCAATGTCCTGGTCATTAAACTTGTAGTTGAGGGCTTCTTTGATGGACATTTCCTTCTTGTTTATCTCATCTAGTGTGGGTAGCTGCATCCCAGCAGAGAACATCTAAACAAGAGACAAAGAGGTTACTTTTCACTTAAACTATTCTTGGCAGAAGGTTGCTAAGAAGAAACTGAAGTCTGGCAAACTTACCGCTTCCTTCCACTTCATAAACTCACTTTCAGTAAATTCCTGATTGGAGACAAACTCCAGGCGAAACACACGTGAATCACTGCCATGCCTGCAACAAGAAAGTGTAACAACATCCCTCTCTGATGGTACAGAGCTGTGATCTTGGATCCACAGGTATAAACTGATTCAAGAAGCCCCAAACCAGACATTTACGGCTGGTCTTGTGGCTCACATGCTATCTGTTCCTTACTTCAGCCAGGTCAGTCACAGTTCAGGACCCTACTGAAATTACAGCTATCAGCAGTAATGCAGAGGAAAACTAGACAGCAGGAAACAGTTGCTCAGTTGTGGCAGTAAAACCCTCAGAAGGAAACAGACCTCCCTCACACCCAAACCTTACATAACCTATTTGGTAACCCATGGCATAATCTTTGGAAACACACAGCTCCTTCATATTTGGACCAGTAGAAGTAGCCTTTGAGCAGTATTAAATTATCCAATGCTGAAGCCAATCCCTGCCTAATTTTTTATTTATCAGCCAGTCAAGAGCCAGGAATCCCTAAACATTTTCCATGGAGCACTACACCTTTGGCACTACCAGCTGAAGTACTGTACTGCTACTAACCAATATTAAGAATGGTTGCCACAGTGTAAATTTCACTCAAAGCACGGAGCTCCCTCCTGAGGTAGCCTAAGAAGTTACTGAATACCACAATGGATTTAGATAAGACACCTTTTTCACTCCACACTTGCACACGTGCATTCTCCATGTGCCTTCCTGTTTCTCCCAAATGGTTAACGTCTTCTTGTCCTACCTCACCAGGGTGTTTTGTATTGTAACTGTTAATCTTCACCTCATAAGGGCTGTATGAACAACTAAGAAATCCAATACTACATTTAGGTTCTTCCCTCCAAAGTACCATTTCACGTTGTAACAGGTATGCCAGACCCAACCATGTATGCCTCCAAATGACACGTGTTTCTAACATCTCCTTATAACAACAGTGGAGAATAGAGAGCTGCAAAGCTCAAGAGGCACACACAAACAGTCATGGGTTAGTAACACAAAGGAATTGCTCAGGTGTCAACACAATCACAAGTCCTTGAATGAGATTTTTTTTAAATATAATTTCTATTATGCCTAAGGGGAAAAAAGAAAACAACCAAACAAACTCAACCCCCCCAACATTCTAGCAGTAAGCAGTGCAGCAAGGCCCACTCTGCTCTTCAGTTCTCATCTCTAAACCACACGGACAACCTAATTGCTATGAAGAGAACACTGACTCATGAATCAATAAGGATTACTTCGATGTCTTACCTCAACTGTAGTCCTTTATTTGTCCGGGTACCACCCAGCTGGTAAACCTTTGCAGTCTCTACCACACCAGTTATTTCAGCAACCTACAGCACAGAATAAAATGCACAAAAGGAAGGATACAAGACAGGGGTTTTTTTGTGTTCCTAGAATATATCTGGCATACTCAAGCTTTTTTGCTAGAAATCAGAAACCTTAATCTAACTAACAATTCTACCTAGACCACTGAAACCAAGACTCTTCAGTGCACATTATCAAGTACTGATTTAGTTGCTTCATGCATCACCTTTGAGATGACGAATTATACCATCTGAATGCTTGATGTGGTTCTTCTAGCTTAGTTTGGCCTTCCTTAGTTTGGCACACTTTCCTATGTTTCCTATTTCCTTCTCAATTAATATTGATGTAGGTTCACATATGTCCCAAGTGAAATACACCACTGCTGCGCACATACTAAACACAGCCCCTCTGCAGACTTTAAGGCAGTTTTAGAGAATATTATTGCACCCTAAGGTTATGCAGTTCCAGCAGTGAAACAGAAAAGCAACACTGTGTTCTCAATCACCTCCTCTTCCGACACACACCGATGTACTAGAAACGCTTTGTAAAAAAAAAAAAAAAAAAAAAAAACAAAACACCAACCACAACACCCCAAGACCACACAATAACTTGGGAACATTCCCACAAATAAGGAGTGAACATTACTCATCCTTACTTGGACAAAGCAGAGTCCTGAACTCAATTTTGCAACACGATGAGACAAGACAGCCTGAACCAAAGCTGGAAGAACAGGCTTTGTTAGTGCTCCCTCTCTCACTACATAGATCTCTTCTTCACCTAGCTGGTCCCATAGATTTACTTATTTTTAAACCAGTCTCCTCCACTTCTTTGGCAGCAATTATGTTTTCTGGTTACAAGCAATCTTTTTATATTTATCACTCAAGCAATCACAGGTACCTGAGAATTGGTAAGCTGCAAATATTATATTACAGCACTATAAAAAGAACTAAATCCTTTGGAACTAAACTCACCCGATACACAGGTTTGCTGTTGTGATTTCCAATGCCAATACGGACAAAGCAGCCAGTGACTGTCTTGGCAAAGAAGGGCATATGACACCAGCGTTCCAGTTTGTGTCGCGATAATCGTACTCGGTTCAGTTCTTCAGGCAAGGACACTGGCTGGGACTTAGGAGGAATTTCTTCTTTCCTGATTTGGGAAAGGTGAAAGGAATAAGAAAAAAAAAAAGTAGAGACAATCATCAAAAAAGGGGTCCTGAGCAAGGAGCAGCATGAGTGCTAACCAATAAAATTACTAATAGAAGGAATGATTGTTGGCTGCAGAGATATGAACTTAGCATTCATGACTAAGGCTTAATGCAAAGTCCCAGACTTGTGCCCACTGACCCTGCAACCACAAAGCAGAAAGACCCACATGCCAAGGCATCTTATAAGCCAACGTTTTCAGTAAGCCAGCACATATCTCTGCTCTGCTAACATGCCAGCGTTCTGTGGGTGCTAAACTGTAGGACTAAACAAATCTGTAAACAGCAGCGTACACAGGGTTAAAGGTAACCGCAGGGAACTGAAGTTGCAAACCCATCCAAGGCAAATCAGTCCCATGCACCATCATATAGAAGCCAAGGACTCAAGTCTGAGTAACACAAGTACCCCCAGGGGCAAAACCCCTTTAGAGGCACCACTGTCAAACAATCCCCTAAAACAGCACATGTATAAATAAAATGTATCTCTGGTTTTCAACACACACAAATAATCACAGTCTGGTGTTTGCTACTTACTCTTCCTCCTCATCAGAGGATGAGGATCTCGATGAGCGATCACTTTTCTCACTGGACTTATCATCCTCCTCCTCCTCTTCATCATCAGAATATACTTCACTAGTTTTTAATGGCTGTTTTTTTGCAAGCAATTCAGCTGGGGGAAGGAGGAGAGCGAACAAAGGAAAATAAGCCATAAATTTTCTGTAAAAGCTTCCATTTAGAGCTGAAACTATTGTTTAAATAAAAAAAGGCAGATAACCAATGCAAAATTAACAGCTACAAGTGCCACATGTTCAAATACACTAATAAGCCGAGGACTCTACTGCATATATTCAGAGAAAAATCAAGTATTTAAAAGCATGTTAAATCTCAGTTGTACCTATCTTCAGTCTCCCAACATGACTGCATGTAGCAATACAAGATGGGCATAACACCAGGATACACAATATAAAACTACTATGATCAGACAACTCCTTGGTTTTTTGCAAGAGGAAAAAAAAAATCTTGTGTTTGGAGAGGACCACGACAAAAACCCAGAAGAGTAACAAAAAGGGTTGCATCAGAAGTCTGTGGCAAGATGGACAGGATGATGCAGCAGTGAAGAAACAACCAAATATAGACAAGGTAGCAAAAGTTCAATAAATACGGTTGGGATGGTTCAGAGATTAACTAACAGAATCTAAGTGACCAATTCAAATACATGAACTATGTGCCAGTCAATGGACTGCGATGAAAGTTTGCTTTGTTTTCAGACCATTCCAGGGAGGAATAGGGAGAGCACCAGTGTTGCCAAACAATATCCTAGGTGGTCATGTTGGGCAAAAGACCAAGGAAAACACAGACATGGATTCATTGACTCCAAGGTGTAGGATTGTTGCACTAATTAGACACAGGAAGCAGCTCTTCGTAAAGCTGTAATAATGCCTCAAGAATTGTAGCAATAGCAACACACTATCATACCTGTTCTGTTCTTCCTTTTCTCTCTTTCTGCTTTGAGCTCCTCCATTGCCTGAGATTTCTTGTCTAGCTTCTCATCCCGCTTTGATCGCCGCTCTTTGTTATGTGACGTGACCTAAAAACATGCCCAGAAAGTCCCTCAGTACCAAGTGTAATCCATAAATTGAAATGCATTAAAACAAAGATTATTTGCACATTTTGAAAACTCTTCAAATAGAAACTACTAACAAACTCCACTTTGAAGTAAGTTTTCTTTAAGTTCATTTTTACAGAGGCTAAGGAGAGAGGAATCAATCTGAATCATCTTTCTTTTTCCTACTTTGTATTAAAAATGAACATGTATACACTTCAACATTTCTGTCACCAAGTTTTAGTCTCTCCTTCTTAAAGCAGAAATAACGTTGTGTTAAAGTCTGCAATATGGATCCAAATCTTAAATGTTGTAAGTCTTCTAATATTTTCTAACAGGTCTATCTGGAATACCAAGTAACACAGAAAGCAGCTTCTATAATAAGCATAAGAGGCAGTCGTTTGAAGTAAGTTAAAGTAATTTCTGGAAGGCACTGTAAAAGAATTCTGCATAAGATCATTTGATACATGCATATGTATACGTGTCTACACATTATGTATTATATGTACGGACTATACAAGTATACACACACGGAGTTGAGAGAGGTAGGGAGATGAGATTCACTCCACTTAACAGGTGCCTAAGGGAAAACTCATCTCACCTAATTTGATTTAAGTGTTAAACACCTATTTCACTAGAAAATAACATGGAGTGAACTGCCAGCTGGAGATACCCTCCTCCATCGCACAAAGAGAGGTGACAAGAAGACCAAACAATCCACTAGTTCTTAGATGGATAAAGTTAGGCAAAATGATTTCCATCCCATTCTGGGAGCCTATCTGCCCAGACTCTATAAATAGTTAAGGGTGGGCATTTGAAATTACAGTTTCTAGAACATTTGAAACTACAGTTCAGTTACAGGGGCCTCACCCCAAAAACCTAGTATCATTCTCTTTCTACCAGAGGTAGAAAAACTACAGAACTACTTCTGTTCCTCCTCGCATTCAACTTCTCCTTCATAGCCCTACCAGTAGAAACGAAGCATTCTTTCCATCGTACGTACACGCAGAATAATTAAGACAACAGCCGAGCAGTTGCTGGCCAGCTCTCAAACTTTCACTTGCAAGAAAGACCACATATGTAACATTTCAGACTGAATAACAGGCGCTTGGCTAAAGGAACTGCAAAAGGTTACTTTCCTGTTCTCATATGGGAGGACTATTACAGCAACTCCAGATACAGCTGCAACTTGTTATTTTTCATTAAAAGGAGTTACAGTGCATCCCTCAGCAGGCCAAAGATGTTAATTTCCTTAAATGAACCAGAAAGGCTAAAGATAGCTTGAGCAAATAACTGAACTAAATTCTGACCTGCTTACCACACTTACTTAACATTAGGGGAAAACATTAGGGGCAGAGAGAGGCAGCATCTTATCTCCTATTGCCAACGAAAAGGGCTTGTTATGAAGTAAAGTTTCATTTCCCACCTGGGATTCCTGGATCTGTGTGAGTTTTTTCTTCTCCTGCGCTTCCTCTTGCTTTTTCTTTTTCTCTTTCTTTTCTTTCTTTTTGGCCGTTTTTAGTTTCTTCTTGATTTCAAATCTAGTAGCAGGTATTAAAAAAAAAAAGTATGAAAGAATGCTCTCTCCCTGAGTGAAGTACCACTATCTCATCTTAAATTAGCAATCTTAGTAGGCTGTAGGAACACTTCCTAGATGGATAACCGTCTAATGCTATCCTCTCCCCCATTTCCATCCTCTGCCTTCCCTAAGAAATACAAGGTGAAGAAAAGCTGAGCATAGAAAAGTGCAGGCTTACAGACAGCTAAACTAAAGGGCTGAGGAGACCACACAGAAATGGCTACTCCCCAGAAATCCATCCTCACCTTTTCCAGTGTAGTGACCACTGCATGCTGCCCCCAACTCTATAAACGATTTCATATCATTTGAATCTCAACATCTAAAACCTTGGCTGTTTAAAGCCATTATCATGCTATTTTTGTCATGCTTAAACTCCACCCTTCTACTGGCACTGGTCTGTGGAAGAACAGCTGCCAAGAAATCAAAGCGAGTCCTCCTTCAGCAGCTACATTCCAATCAGACTCAGGCCGTTTCTGCAGTCCAATTTAGGCACCTCCAGTTCTACCTCCACAAAATATGTTACCCTAAAATCTTATTTTTAGTCGCTGTGATCAGAAGAGTAGTGATGTCACTGGGACTGTCCTGTGACTGAGATTCCACTGCACCATGGACTGATCATTGCTTTAATGAAGTGTGCATGTGGACAAACACAAGGAAAAAAAAGAAATTACTTAACTTCCAATAATTGAAATTCAAAATGTGTTACCCACATCCATATTACACAGCCCATTCTTCTTCAGCCCTTTACAAATGGATTTTTGAGACAAGAAATTGAAGTGCCAGATGAGCTCATTGCCCTGTACAGTGTAGTGCACAGGCACTGTATCACATGCAATGCCTGCTGTGATCCCAATGAACTCACAGCACAACGTACATACAAAGAGCTGGACAGCATTCTGAAAGATTTAACTTACCATAAAGTTAAATAGCTACCCCACCACCGCCCCCTTACTTCCACCTGCCAATCCCTTCACATAGAACAGGACAAACTTGTTTAAGATTAAATCAGTAACTCAAGCTTAAGATTGTTTAGCTTGCTGGTATCAAGTATTCTCCAGTGTTCATTCTAAAAGACAGACATTCAGTTAACGACAGACATTCAGTTACCACGGAACAGTGAATGAAATTAAAAATATGGTGTCCTTCTACCTGATCTAAATCCAATCTTTCACTCATGGTGAGCTCTTTGAGGAGAGCAGCAGACTACAGAAAACATTGAAAGTAGTATTAAAACCACAGACAGACAGGCTGTGCCCTAACTATGGCTTGGACAAACATACAGTACAGTCTGACAGTAGCTTGTATTGACATGATTTACTCAGATGTCAGTCCTCTAGAGAAATTTCTCAGCAAGTGAGAAAAGAAAGCAGTCACTGAAGAGAGAAGAAACTGGAAAAAGCTTGCCCCACACATGCTAAATCTTTTCTGTTGGACACATGAGGAGAAAACTACCTTTATTACAAGGAAGCTGCCTGACAAGACAGTAAAAAACAAACAAAACCACAACACCTAAGGTAGAAATCCACAAACAATCTCTGGAAAATGACATATCCAACACCACTCCTCAGTATTTCAATCTTTCCCTCTCTTTTACTAGGGCCCCAACCAGCTTCACACCCATGCAGAGGCAACCCTAACACTGCTCAGTGCTCCAGCACTGTTTTCTGAAAAATCCCAGCAGGTCATAAACACCTTACACTTTGTCTGCCTTTTCCCAAAGTATCAGCATGTGACAGCTAGCACAAAAAAAGACAGAAGAGAAAGCAATCCTTCTGACTGTCCGGCATCTGGTGCGAAGCAGCAACACGGTTACAACAGTATCTGACAGAACCACATATACTTAACAGCTGAGAAACTTCCAGAAACTGACTTTTTGAAGAACACGCAGAATTCCTGCCATGTCCTTCTCAACTAGTTACAAGGACAGTTTACACAAAAAATTCTACAGTGAAGCTTAATTCACTTTCTGGTGCTGAATGCTTAGACCCCAAACACATGAGCACAGTCAGCACTCTCTCCATACAGCCGGCCTGAATCTGCTACCAAATATCAACAGGTATAAAATGCACCTTCTCTTCAGCACTTCTCTCTTCTCTATCCGGTTAAACAGCTCTTGCTCTCTCTCCTTTTCTGTCATTTGTTCCAGTCGAGCTCGGTCTTCTTCATCTCCCATGAGGTCTTCTCCATAGCCATCATGGAATTCCTCATCTTCAGATGAGGAATCTGAATCGGAGCTAGATGAGGAGCTGTTGCTTTCCGAGTCAGAGACTTCTCCTAAAACAAAAATACAAGGCAATGAGATTCATCCGGTGCAAAGCCCAACCACTTCATTGTAGCATGTAAGCAAAGGATATCAAGAATTAATTTTACACTCCTCTTCCACTATACTAAAAGCATACATATCAAGAAAAACTATTTCCTCCTGGATTTAGCTATTGCTGTAATACTTTATTCTACTGCAAGTAGAACAAGCAAATTTCAGGAAGCCTTTTGGTTAGAGTGTTAGGGTCTTAAGACAAGATTTCTATGCCTGTATGCTTATGTCCCTGAAAAGTTGCTTGTACACCCATAACTTTGTGTGTGAGGACACCTCAACTGCCGCTATTAACCATCGCCAATACACCTGATTACAGCAAACTGAAAACCCAAAATCCGTCATTCAAAGACTGCAACATTGAATTGCTACATCACAAGATAAAGTTGTCACACGCTACGTTCAGGACTGGCAAGGCCATGATGCTAACCCCATTACCGTATCAAGCCTTTCACATGGGCTTAGGGAACAGCTGACTCCCCAGTAATATTGAGTAAGACCACCTTTAAACCTGAGCTAAGCCCAAGTGCTTTGATTATCTCACCTAATCAACTACATTACACCAAATCGCAAAAGCAGACATTAGAGATCTTTCTTCCTCTTTCATTCTGATCTCAGTATTTCTGGAAACTTAAGGGCTTTGCAAGCTCACACTGTGAAAAACCCTGATTGGTATACACTGATACAGGTTCAGTGACTTCATGCTTTGCTGTCTTGGCTTAAAACGTAGAAAGTAGACTTAAATAGACTTAACACTGTAGGCTCCTTCACATTCCTTCTGAACTGTTTTTTCAGTATCAACTGAAATCACAACTAACCACCTGCAAACCTTCAGAGGCACAATGAAAACAGGAAAGAACACAAAGTTTGCCTAGCACTGGAACAGATTAAGTAAAGAAATTCTGACAAAGTTATAGCAATGATTTTTTCTTCTTCCATTTCATTACAGATGTGCAAGGATATCAATTCAGAGCAAATGCATAAAAGATAAGCTCCTATTTGCAAGACACCATGCTACACACCTCACCTTCCATCATCACAGGAAGTTTGGGAAGGGAAAATACATCAACTGGAATAAAAGAAAATGCTACCCATACTGTAGATGGGACATGCTAGAAGGAAGGCAAGAATTTTCCAGGAGAGTCAGGTAATGAAATCTGTCATACACTCTTCAGCTGGAACAGTAGTGTTACATTTGTAACAGAGTGCTTACAGCAGTGATATACCGAATTTTATGCACTTCAAGCCATGGCAAGTTTAAGAATCATCCAGACTACCAGTAACACACAGAAAACTCTTTAAAGATAATCTTTAACATCATCGTTTAACAGTACCCTGCAGCGTGCACAAGGGGTAACTTCCTTGGAATCACACTGTAAGGAGAGGCACGTGTGTTATCTTACCCTCTTCAGGTGCAGAGCTCTCCGCCGAGCTGTCTTTATCTGAGCTGCCTGAAGAGGCAGCTTTGTTTGTCTGTTTCTTCATGGCTCCTTTCTTCTCTGCCTTACCCGCCTTTCCCTTTTTTTTGTTTTTAGAACCTCCAACAGTCCACTGCAAGGAAAGAAGCAAGAAAAGGATCACAAGACACGAACATCACTCTTCTCTCGCGCAAAACACTGGCATAAAACCAACTGAGAAACAGTCCAATACAGCAACTAATCAATCATAGGAGGGGAAAAAAAAAAAAGACAGCCAGTAGTAAACTTATCAAATGAAAGCACTTTACAAAGTTTTTTAGGGTTGAGGGTGAGGTGCTATGTGGTTGTTTTGTATTTTTTTCTTAAAAAAAAAAAAAAAGCAACACTGTTATCAGTGCAAACCAGCAGTTGGTAGGGCACTCCTTTTAAACGCAGTGAAAACTTCAGAGCCTGCAATATCTGCCAGGAGAAAAAAGGTACTGAAAACATTTTCCTAGGAAAGTAATTTTGAAAAAGTGTCCAACTTTATTTGTAAAGATTAGCTTCAATTTACTGCTATTAAACAGCAGCAACAGATATGTTCCCAAAACTAGTTTAACTCAAGAGCAGATTTTGGATTTCATGAAGGCACACCCATTATACATGACAGTCTTTCCAAAACCCTCAGTATTAGCAAGAGTACACAGCACCTGTATTTTTATGCAACAAACCAATAGCTCACTCCCTTGTAGACAGTCTGGTGCCACCCCCTGCATCTACGTACACAAGTCAGAACCAAATCAGAATCAGAGAAGTCAGGAAAAAAAAGAACAAAAAAGAAAATGTCAAATCTTAATTTTTTAACATCATATCTTCAATTAATTTAGACTGCAGTTTCCACAGGACTTACACCATCACCCACACACAGACAGCAATTTCATATCCCAAAGTCACAGAAGAAAGAATTTACCTCACAGTGTGATTTCTTATTAGAATTTTTGCATTGTGCCAACTATCTGAATAAAGCCAGAAAGGAACAGAACCAGTAAGAATTGCCTGTGTATTATTTTAAGGCCTTGCATTATTTTCCACTTTACTACCTGTCCTAGCAATTCTCCAGGCATAAGACCTTCAGGCATAAGACAGTTTCTTTCTAAATATTTTTTTTTTTTTTTACACTGTTATCCTCTTCATACCTGTAAAATACTCATCTTTCATGCACATCACCATCTCTTCAAGCTTGCAATCTACTGAAAAAATGTATTCCTAATTCAAAAGAGCAAAGACTCTTTTGCTAACTGAGATCTTGAGCTCAAAGTTACTCTAACTAGAAAATCTTCAGAGAGACCTCAGGTGCACACAAACTTCAGGTTTCTCACCCATTCACCCCTTCCTGAGTCATGAATTATGTCCATCTCCCCAGGCAGTAATAATTCCATCGAATTTGACGATGCCTTCTGCCTGATTAGGATTCAGAGAAACCAGACATTCAAATACTCTAAAAGAAACCCAACCGAGCAGTCACAAGCTACTACCTGACCTATTATCATCTTTAGAATTTCCTAGGTTTTGCTGAGTCTGACATCCGGCCTTAGACCACCCATATTACCACCTGCTGCATCATCCACTTTTGAATACACAGCTGATGCTTAAAGTATCTGTCAAAGGTCAGCCAGCAGTTTTCTGATGCAGAAGCACAACTACTTAGTGGTGAGCCTCCCATTGCAATCCATACCCTGTGCAGTTATCCCAGTCTGTCATGGTCCACAGGATAGGTGACAAACTGCACAGCAAGCATCCGACTTTGCATCAGCCTGAGCCTGTACTCAAGTCTTTATTGGCTTCCACATTAAAGTTTTATTTGTTCAGTGTTTACAGTACTGCTGCCTATTAATATTCCTGGTTAACTATGGCCATGTAAGTCAGTTAAGAACAAAGTTGTACCCTGTCTGAATCTGCTCAAACCTCAGTGTTAAGGAATCATCTCCTAGGTACTACAGAAAAGCGCATTTTTGCGATGTGTTCAAGAGCTCACCTACTGCCAGCATACCCGTGAAAGCTCAACAGCGAGAAAGTGAAACTGAGTACTCAGCAGGGAGGAGCAGAGCCCTCTGAACCAGGGATGCAAAGGTAACTCCTTCCCAGAGCTCTCACCACTTTTTAGCGTTCCAACACTGAATTATATGTCAGCATGCTGTATAACAAGAAAGAAGCACGGAGAAAGCCACAGGAGACCCCACAGATATATCAAGACCTTGAGAGGTCATGCTGAGATGAAAGAAGGTAAGATCAGATAAAACCAGCAGGACTTCAGTGCTTAATAAAATGTTTTACAGCTATTGATACATGCATTACAGGTCACAGTCCTCAGCCTTTGACCCACAAGCAGAATTGCTGAGAGAACCTGGGTCCAAGAACATGGGACTAAAGAGGAAGCTGTCCCACCACCTCTTGAACAAACAAACAAAAGTAATAAAATCCCCCACAGTCTAGGAAATTTTGCTCTGGTTTCTGATTCACCCTGGATATTACAATTCATCTTGCTTTTGTTTATGCAAACAACCTCTACATCTTTTAATTCACAATAACTGGTTGCCACCTACTAGTTTCAATGCTGTCACAAAGCTAACTTTTTCCTCACCCAATTCAGGTGTTTCAGGTGTTCCTCAGCTACCCCAATCTCTCATGAATGCCTGGTCATTCCTGGTACCACCACAGGACAAGACAAGGGTTCCAGCAAGCCTTAAGGACAAATAAATCCTCAAATCCAGGACGTAGTCAGTGCGAGGCTCTTTTAGGCTCATAGACTGCTCTACAAGCTCAAGGAGCATCAGCTGTCATTTGGACACTGAATGACCTCTCTGTATTGTTCAGAGAGACTAGCCAACATCAAGTTTCTCCTTACATCAGAGGAAGACATTAACAGAAATTAGCAGGTTGGGGGCAGGGGGGTGGAGCGGGAAAGGCCATACTGGAAAGCCGCAAGTTGCATGGCAACCTGCAGTCAAAACTACAATCTTGAGCCCCTTCCTCATGCTCTAGCACACCAGTGGAGATCAGAAACGCAACAACATGTTCGCATATAACATCCAGTAAAAATGTATATGCCGTTATAGCCAGAAGCATTCGTTTGCTCTGTTTCCCTTACCTCCATATACTTCAAACCACCACCATGTTTTCCAAAATCTGTCCTCTATTGCAGCTTCTCCTGGTTCCCTCTTCCATGTTCCAGTCAGGCAGAGCCAGTCAATACTTCTCTCGGGCTTTCCATGACTAGAACATCTCCTCTAAACAGCCCCTCTATTCACTGCTGCCTCCTCAGCCACCATCTGGAACCTCTGTGATTGCAGTCACAGCAAGTTAATAAGCCCATGCAGAAGTGTGCTGCAACATGGCTTTCTGCTAATTGTTTAGCACTATCAAACAACAGAGCTTTATGGTTCATCCTCAGGAAGTGGCCAGACAAGCATTTCAATTTTTCTCTTGCTTCAAAGGTCCACAGTGCTAATAGCTTGCATATTTCCCCCAAGAAGTCCAAGTTAAGGCACAGTACCCAGAATAGACTGCCAATAACAAGAAAAAAACCCTCACCCAACATTAGAAATCAGCCAGATTTAAGAGTCAGTTGCTACAAAAGCACTACACAAAATGATTGAAGAAAATAATTTATAGCACAACAAATCTGGAACATATTTCCACTGGGGAGAAGAAATGAGATCGAGGAGGGAAGAAAATAAAAAAAAAAAGAAAAAAGGGAAGAGTGAGCTCAGAGTGCAAAATGCAGTAGAATCGGTTTAGCCCCACTACTCAAATAGTTGATATTTTCTTCTATTCACACAATACCCAAAAGCATTATCCACCGAGGTTTTAATTTTGCAAATAGGTATTCTCCCTGCTTCTTTTTTTACATCAGACTGGACAGAAATGCACAACCAAGGTTACTGACCTGACTTTGCCATATCCCTTCCTCTTGGATATGGCTGTTATAAGCAAAAGGCAAATTACAAGCCACAACATCACAGTGAAACGGGTCCTTTGCCCATGTGCTCCTTCCTAAGCCAGATAAACTTACACGTCATGACAACATGACAGCTTAAGACCATTAGTCCAGTTTACAAACTTTCATCCATTCTCCTCCATTCATACAGGGAAAAGGCAGTCCTCCAGGCAAGTCATCAAACTGCAGCTTCAGCCTGCCTGAAGACAGCAGCAGGCAGTACAGGTATGAAGATAAGGCAGCATTTCCTCTCTCCAGGGTTTCTCAAGGCTGGGAGAACTCTGAAGACAACACTCTGAGAGCTATAAGGAAGAAAATGCTCTCTACCATTACTGTTAAAAAAAATTAGTAAATAAAAATCCTTTGTTACATTTCTTGCCTTTCAGGGTTTGTACCTGTCATTCAGACACCTCAAACACCTTGTCGTGATTTAACCCCAGCCAGTAACTGAGCACCACACAGTCACTCACTCACACTCCCCTCAGTGGGATGGGGGAAAGAATTGGAAGAGTATAAGTCAGGAAAATCATGGGTTGAGATAAGAACAGTTTAATAATTGAAATTAAATAATAAAAATAATAATAATGAATTGTAATGAAATGGAAAATAATAAAAAAGAGAAATAAAACCCAAGGCAGACAAGTGATACAAGTGAGAACAAAACCAATTGCTTACCATAACTGACTGATGCCCAGCCTGTCCCCAGCACCACCTCCCCAGCCAGCGTGCCCCCTAATTTGTATGTTGAGCATGACATTATATGATATAGAACATTCCTTTGGACAGTTTGGGTCAGTTGTTCTGGCTGTGTCCCCTCTTTCCAGCTTCTTGTGCACGCCCAGCCCCCTCGCTGGCAGCGCAGTATGAGAAGCTGAAAAATTCTTGACACAGTGTAAGCACTGCTCAGCAACAACTAAAATATCAGTGTGCTACCAATACTGTTCTCATCCTAACTCCAAAACATAGCACTGTACCAGCCATCAGGAGGAAAATTAACTATCCCAGCTAAAACCAGAACACACCTTCAGAATGGAAAGAGCCCAGCAATTGGAAAACATAAAGGACCATTTTTAGAAACAAAGAGGTGTCAAGACCAAAATGGAAAGGAGATAAGGAAATAAAGGAAACACCTTCTGAAGGCACAGAAGAACGGGCTGAAAGAAGGCTTCATGGGCCAAAATATCACCAGACACCTAATCCATCCTTATTGTCATGCACCTGTATTGAGTCCTGCTCAAAGGAGCTCACAGAAAGGTAAGTATGGATAACTATGGGGAAAATAAAGTCTACCTATAGCAGGTTCAAATTCAGTTTCATCTGCAAGTTAACATTTGCTCTGGAAGTATTTTGAGAGGTCCATGTGTTGAAAAATGGCAAAAACTGCTGAGTGACAACATCAACATGGCAGATATCAAACACCAAAGAAGCAGCACTCTCCATAACCAAAACAAACCTGGGGATGCTATTGGCTGTGAAGACCTGCAGTGTTTCATTTTGGAAGCCTGGACCAAACAGCATGAGATGACAACAGCCATAAAACACTTGGTCAAGGAGTGCTTTGCATGGCTCTAGCATTACCAGCCAGCAAGCATCAGCTGGACTAACAAAGGCTTAATGATTTCTCTAGATATTAGACAGCGCCTTTTGACTAGGCTGTTCTCACCAAAAACTGCTCCCTGGGTACAAAGGAAAAATTCATTCAGTGAAAAAAAAATTAAATAAAAATCACATATTCAATTCCAATACATCCACGAGTTTGTTTTTGGAGCAACCTGCTCCACGTCAGAGCTCCCGCAGACTCTCACACCACATAAATCAAGTCCCCAAAAGTTATTCCCATGCTAGTTTGCAATTTAAAGCAGCTACTTGCAGACCAAATTTTACACCTATTTTGTCCACAGCTGGTTCATATTACTCCTGTGGACATGCTAGTCTCCGCCCACTTAGCCTGGCTATTTAGATTTGCATTTGCACTTTTTTGGGGTGGGGGAAGTGACAGCACCTCTTCTCCTGAAGGAAAGCTTTACTACTGCACCAATTAACAGCTGAAGGAAACAGTCTCAAAAAAAAAAAAAAAGTCAGTTACAAAGCACACAGCCTATAAGACCGTGTATAAGATTAAAGCACAGCTCGTTTCTAATTTCCTAAGCTTGGGGGGGGGGTTTTTTGGGGGGAAAAAGGATGTCAAAGGCCTCACATGACTGGAGAACCCACTCGTTCCTGAAGGTCTAACGAAGTAGTATTATGAAATAAAAGCACACAGGGAAGGAAGACATTTAGCACTGTACTCTCTACAAACCCACAAAAGACACCCCCAAAACAGAAGAAACACATGCAGTTTTCTGCTAATCTGTGGTTTACTAGAATGCTCTAAATTGAAGTGCGCAGTACGCAGATCCAAACTTTCAAGTCCTTTCCTCCTAACAGGGGCATGCAGCCTTGTAGGCCGACTGATTTCCTCACTGGCCTGCATGACCACCGCTCACCTCCTTCATACCACATCTCTCGACAAGACCTTCAGCTATGCAGTTTCCTACTGAATCTGCACATTTACAAAAAAAAAAAGGCATAAACAGATATTCCTCGTGGAACTCCAGCCTAATACCAAGCACTCAGGATACAACTTTTCTTGTCCTGGAAGTATCTTCTGCTGTCACCCTAGAGATGTCAAAAAGGCACATCCAAACCCCTCACAACATTTCAATAGAAGCAACAGGAGCTCCTACGCCACCGTGGCTTTCTGTCTGATCTACACTGATGTTAGTGAAGTCGTTGCAGTAGTCATCCAGGCTTCGCCATGCAACAGAAAATCTCTTGCTGTAAGCAATGACACCAGGATAAAAGGAAGATCAAGAACCCAGAATTAACCTACTGCACCTGAGGAACACCATCCACACAATGTCTTCAATAAGCAACAAGGGTACCTCAGGGACACATATAGCTCTAGTAGCCCCAGTAGCAAGCTGGCTAACAGCAAACTGGTTATGTGCAGCAGGCTAACAACAGTTTGGGATGGCAAGCTCTTGAGCAGTCACGGCCACACGCTGCTCCACAAACGAACTGTCTGCCTACACATCTGCATTCGCCTTAGTGTCTCTCTTTGCAAAGGGAGTACTTCTGATTGCAAAGCCCCACAGCCATTGCTACTTATCAGTTCTCTGAACAACAGTTCATACTCGATTCAGTCATGCACATTCCACAGACCTCCCCAAAGGTTCAGAGCATCTCTCCTATTCGCTGCCTGCAACTCACCTTCAGTCCCTTGGCTAGGTAATTTGATTCATACCACAGGGGTCCTTAAAGTGTTACAGAACCCAGCGTCTGCACCCTGAACACCTGATGCGGCCAAGAGCTTCCACAGAAGCTCATTCTCACCGAGACACGGAAAATAACATTGAATATCTGCTGAAATCCCTTGGGCACCACTGTATAGATGTGGCATGCTGTCATTTTGTAATTCCAAAATGCACTTTCTCTCAAACACCCCACAAACCTTTCTCCCTTTAAAGAATGCAGCATTAGCCTCTGAAGCAGAGACTTAGGCTCCTTTCCTGTAGATGCAACATCGCGACAATCTGGGAACGTTTAGCGCTTGCCGGAAACCACAAAGGATGCGCACACTACAAAACTTGCATGGAAGCAAAAGGGTATGATTAAGCACGTTTGCCCAGGGCAACAGTTTCCATGCTTTTGCCTCAAGGTCCTCATCCTGCAGAAAGTCCACTAGGACAATTTCAACTTTTGGACCCCACTTCTAGACCCCAAGGTTGAGCACACTTCAAACCAACCACAAGAACACAAACCACAAAGGATGCGCACACTACAAAACTTGCATGGAAGCAAAAGGGTATGATTAAGCACGTTTGCCCAGGGCAACAGTTTCCATGCTTTTGCCTCAAGGTCCTCATCCTGCAGAAAGTCCACTAGGACAATTTCAACTTTTGGACCCCACTTCTAGACCCCAAGGTTGAGCACACTTCAAACCAACCACAAGAACACTGATTAAAATCAAAGTTGTTCAGCATGGAATAGTGTAGTCAAACCTAGGGATGTACACAACTGAATGACTGGCAGAAGCAGAACTGTCAGAACTCAGCCAGTCCCTCCCTGCTGTGACAAGCAGCAGTTCAAAATGCATATTTCAGGCACAGGAATAGAAGCAAGTGTCCTAATTACCTCTTCTCTAAATCTTTTCCTCTTGCTACATGGAGGTCAGAAAGAACAGAATATGTTAGGAATGATACACAGATCAAACGCACATGGTGCAACAGACACACTACTGCACCTGCAAGGTCTGTGCAAATTCCTGAGTGATACAAATACACCGCTGTATTCTACATACAACAGAAAGGTAGACCTGACTTGCAGTTACACAAGCTAAAATTAATCATTTGAATATTATTATTTATCCTGTCAGTTTTCAGAGATAAACACAGAAACAGAAGAACTTATCATCCACATGCCCTCCACACCCAAGTCTACTTTTCCAGACAAGCTGGTGTCCACACGGCACAGAATATACACAGTGACAGACCGAGCGGTCACCCAATAACAAACCTAATATTTAGTCCATTCATAATTTTCTCTCTCCTCATGCCTTAAGTATATATTAGATACAGGTCACTTTTTAAATTTTTTTAAGATAAATGACCTCACTACATTGTGCAGAAAGCTCATGTGCTGGATTCAGCCAGGAAAGGGTTAAATCTCTTTACTGTGGCTGCTAGAAAGCTGTGTTCCTGGATGCAGCGAGCAGCACCGATAAGTTCTTAGCTGGCACTGAGGAATGCCTGTACCTGTGATAAGTTCTTAGCTGGCACTGAGGAATGCCTGTACCTGTTTCAAGGTCTTTTCTCCGCTTCTGATACATTCGAGACATTTGTAAGCCTTCAAGAAAGCGTTTTTACTCAAATACCTGCATGACCTGTTCGTCAGTTCCTCTGTTTTAATAAGTGTATTTCAATTTTCATTTACAGATGAAAGCAGAGACTTTCAACCAGCTCTAAAATGTAGTACCAAAAACAAATAATAGAAACAGATACAGCAGATAAGCACTGCTATACAAGAAAATGAGAAAACCCTGGAACAAAGTTAATTCTAAACTCTTCCTGTCCTACTTTCTTCAAAAATGCAAATAAAACCACACACTGTCACTTGTTCAAATGACCAGACAAGCTAGTTCACAGTGGAGTTCTTGGAAAATCCAAGTAGCTAAATACAACAGTTTTACCATCTGCCTTGACCCTCTTCTTGTCTGAGGAAGGAAGCTCTCTCTTCGAGCTGAAAATCTCCCCCTTGAATTCAGAATCCAGCTTTAGCAGCTTCACTGCTACTTCAACCACAGGCATTACACAAGAAAAACACTAGTTTTTAGCAGGCAGATCACCAGAGCGTTTAGACCACATGAACATGGGATTAAAGAGGCAATCATCTTTTCCACAGACATTCACACTATTTTGATATGGTTACAACTGAACGTGCATTAATGACAAGAAAAAAAGAAGTATTTCTGAGCACACATCATTTGGGCTTAATGAGTGTCCATCGGTTCCACTGATGGCCAGCCTCACTTTATGAAGTCAACAGGCTAAATATACTGTATGATAAATACACTTTCACTGCTTAGGTACAATCAGACAAATAACCCACAGTAATCTCACCGATAACATGACAAACTCACCTCATCATCACTGTCTGACGTCTCAGAGTCTGAAGACGCTGTAGGTTTGCTCACAGGTGGCTCCTTTTCTTCAGAGTCACTGCGTTTCCGTTTGGCCAATGACAAAAGCTCCTGGTGTGAAAAAAAACCCACACATTTATCTTAAAAATCTCGTAATGAGTTTTACCAATCCAGGTCAGTGCATATGCACGTTCCCTGTGATATCTGAGCTCATGTCAGTAACACAGTATAAGAACGTTTCTCACAACTATCTCCACCAACTAAGGAACAAAGTCTACTTATGTTTCATAAATATATATATACACACACACAATTTTAATATAACGGGATAATACAAAGGATTTTGAGGATAACAAGCTATAAGAAGCAAATACCACTAATATAACTTTTTTTAGTATAAACGACGTAAGACAAATTACTTTCAAAGTCAGGTCCAGGTCTGTTTTATTTGGATTGGGTAATAATTCAAACCCACCCTAACTACATTGCCTAGCATTAACCCAAAACCCCAAATGCCAATAGAAAGCAGCTCCTTGTTTTAAGCAAAAGAGATGTCTGCAGTTATACACTTCAAAAGGGAAATACTTTAGGCATCATCACAATATCATAGCTGACAATATTTAGTCAAACTGCTCAATTCCTTTTCACTCCCCCTACATACCACAGAACACTTAAAGCTTTGGATAGACACACAACAGGTGTGAAGCTCAAAGTCTGTGAAACTAAGTAGAGCTGTTCTCCTCCAAAGGAAGCACTTCCAAAGGCAATACACACTGACATAAAAGAACTAAATGGCTCTCAAATAACCTCATCATCTGCTGTTCATAGCTTGTTTGGATGACAAAAGCAGTAGTATAAAACAAACATTTCTGAAGCTGCATTACTGTCTTTACAGTCCATAATATAATTTATTCTTAAAAACGTGGCTCTGGGGCTGATAAACCTTAGCAGTGAGTAGAAATAGTCACACCAACTTCTGCAGTCTTGCAAAGTCAACACTAGAGTGGTGTGCATTCGTTTCACAACTGGAAGATTATCACCACAGCAAACGGATTACAGTTTTGTACCTCTCAAATGAGAACGTAAACACTGCAGAAACTGATTGCCTAGGCTACTTACCAATAAAGAAACCTTCCGTTAGTAATGGTATTCTACAAACCTTCCTCTGAAGAAGCCACACAACATCAACAGAGCACATTTGTACAATCAACAGCTCTGCTCAGGAAGCTCCTGATGTTTTCTACAACCTTTTCTAGAATCTCTCTCTCTCACAACTGTCTCTACCTAGTCCCCCAACCCAGACGACCGCCCTGGATGACATCTTGGGGTATTTACCACTACTTTTGTCCCGGGCAGTTTTCCTTTCTTTCTACCCTTGTTCTGTTTTCCAAGATACTGTATTACAAAGGCTTCTATTCCTTTGATTCAACAAGCCTAGATGGCCAAGGAAAGCTGTCAAACATTTAACCTACAGGGGCCCCACTCACTGTACTCCCATCCTTACATCACACCACAAAAACATTGCTTCCCTGCTACCTCATCTTCATCCCTGCACATATATATCCCTGCCGTTATAGCTGCTACTAACAGCTCAGTGCAGGCAGAAGCATTTACTACTCCTCAGGTACAGCTGCAGATGCACACTTCCAGCAAAGGATGGAACAGATACAGAACAATGCAGTTATTCCAACCACCATCCCACTGATCACCTGATCTATGCTACAATTGGTCCAGCTCCTTGTGTTTTCAAGCTCTGATGAAACTACCAAACTAATGTACCAGTGGGGAGACGTTGGCAGCTATAAAGACCCTAGAGGCACGCAAGATCAACAACACCAGTGCGCGCTCTGCTCCAGTGTATTTGTCTAACAGCCTCCGATTTGATTTTTCCAAAGCTCCAAGCTGCAAAACTATTTTTGAATGTTTGGGAAGGTTTTTTATTGCAACATAGCAACAGCTTCTATATTAAAAACCCTGAGGGTCCAGCACATAAATTACATCAGACATGTAGGCTTCGGCATACTTAACCAGCCAAACTTCTCCCCGGAACAAGCGCTGCCTTACAGGCTGTAACACACTTCACCCATAACGTCTTTATTTACCGTGTGAACCACATCATCCCCACCTGCCACACCGAAAGAGGAGTCTTTGAAAGCTGCCCCCTCCTAGGAGGGAGGCACCCCCAAGACGGTTAAACTGACACCAGCCATCGCCTTTCCAATCCCAGGAGATTTCCTGACGATAAATCAATCCTTCCCCTCGCTAAAGCTACAGGGTCTCGAGTCCCCTTTCCCGTCAGCAGAGCTCGCCAGCCCAGCCGTGAAGACTGAGGAGGGAGCACTAAAGGCGCATTAACCCGCCCTGGGGTGTCCCTGCCCCGAGGGGCTCAGCGGGCCGGCGGCAGGCAGGGAGCTGACACGCTGCTCTCCCCAACCGCGTGCGAACGCGGCAGAGGAAAGTTGCCCAGCCCTTTGGGCCTCTTCCCCCTCTACCCGAGGGGTGACGACCGCCGGGCCTCGCTCCCTCCTTCCTCGGGGCCACACCGCCCCGGAGCATCGCCCCTCCGTCCCGCCCTCTTCCAAGCAGCGGGCCCACTGGAAAGGGCCCCGAAACCCGCCAAGGCGGAGCGCCTCCCGGGGCAGGACC
>NW_010223552.1:53306-62585 GCF_000690775.1 Eurypyga helias | reverse complement strand
ATCCCTCGGCGGGCTCCATAGCTAGATGTGCCGGGCATGTAAAACCTTCCCCTCCCCGTTTCACACCTCGTAAACTGCAGCATGCGATGGCTTCTAACAAGATGGACAAATTATTTTTAATGTGCGCACCCAGTGAGCCGTGATTTATTTGACAGGGCGCATGTGTCGAAACCGCATGAGGAGCGAGCGTATTCCAAGACAAATCCGACTTTGCAATGCAAATATTTATTGGTTTAACTTGGATGCCGTCGACGTTGGGCTGCAGATACCGTACCACGTGGGCGAATGCGTCCAAAGAATGTGGCGTTGTTTCTTGATAGGGATTGCTCGGGGAGTTGGCTGCGCACAGCCCTCGGTAGTGGGTGAGGAAGACGGGTTTTTTTGCTTGAAGAAATTCTCCACGCTGTTTGTGGCGCTGAGGTTTCCCACTTACCTGTGCAGTAGTGCTTCCTGGAGCGTTTGGGTTGGGGCCAGAAGGCAGCCTTTCCCTTTGATGTCCGTTTCCATTTAAGACTTATTTTATTACAAATAACCAATACTAACTAGATCTGTGAACAGAACCACCCCGTTGTTTCAGAGGGATGCAGAAGTCCTTGAAAACCTGTTACCTTACACAGTGATGGGAATCAAAGCCGAACTGGGCGCCATGACAGCACCGGAAGTCATTCCTAAGGGCAAAGGCTGCCTCTCGCCCCGAATGAGCCCCCACATCCTCCCGTCAGCGTGGGGTGTAAATGTTGTCAACACTTGCTGGTTAGGGTGGGGCGTGGGCGCACGGGCGGTGACTCCAGGCGTGACGCTGGCGAATGGGGAAAGAGGCAGCCAAGACTTTTGGTGGTTTTCAAAACTGGGTTATTACTAAGGCTTGTGATCAGAAGTTACTCCTGGCGATAGTTCCTCTTGAGGCTTGAGTTTTAAGATAAGTTACAAATTCATCGTTTCAAAGAACTTTGTGGCAGTTGCAGTGTCGGTGTCAATAGAGCTCCAGTGAGACAGCAGGTAATGAGCATCAGATATGCGCACTAATTGAGGGTAAGTTGGTTGCTTACCCACTTACAGTTTGATAAGGAGCGTCAATCAGTGTAAGATACGTACAACTTCCCGTGCTGTTTCCTGTCTGAGTCTGAGACTCAGTGCGTGGTCTCCGAGCGGCGAACGTGAGCAGGTCTCCCTGTTTTCCCTGAATCTGGGCAAAGGGGTCGGACGCATGGGGGCTTTTTTTCCAGATCTGTACGTTGTCGAACCGTGTAGCACAGCACATCTTTAGACTGCAAAGACAAAAGTACGACTTTTTTTTTCCTAATTTGCTGTTTATATAGCATTTTTAACTGTCAAACTTTTTTTTGGTGGGGGGAATGAGACTTGTATTATATTGCTAATGACACGATTACAGTACAGTGATGTAATTTATAGTTAAATTTGATTCAGTGCCATTCCGTGTGATGTTACAGGGCTGCTGCTCTCTGACGAATTGTTGTTTACTTGGCATTTGAACCTGGTAAGTGTCTTTCATACATTTAAGGAACGGGTGTTTATCCTAACAAAGTGTGGTCTGGTGTTTTGGAGGCATCTTTCCTATTGGCGAGACCTGATTTTTAGAGTAACTGAGGCATATGTGTGAGTGCAGTTTAAAAAGAACATAATCACTTTTACATTAGGAACAAAAAACCCCAACATCAGATCCTGTTGTAAGAGGACAATTTTGGGAATGTCTGAGCCCAGTGCTGTCTGGACAAGCGAATATCTGCGTCTCTGTGCCGAGTCCTCGAGGGCTGGGCAAGTGCCACCCCTCTCCACGAGCCCAGAGTGGGGCACAAGTTCTGTCACAGTCATGGTCCCCGCAGTCACCGTGGCGGAGGAGGGTGTGCTGCACCTGAAAGCTGGGTTCCCGCGATGGGTCGATGTTGGTACTGTGAATTTGTGGCGTTGTACTGTCAGTTGACATGCAGCCTGACACCTGCTGGTTGCAGAGTTTCTGTTTGCAAGGCGTTACACAAATTTTAACTGAGTTAAACTGTCAGCGATGACATGTATGAACGGTTTTAACCTAGATTTTAAATGAAACTGCACATACGTAATTTTGATCACGTTCTCCCTCTTATTGCAGCCATGCACCGTAGTGTTCATTCAGTTTGGTTTTATCGTACAGCAGCATTGTTAATAAAGGATTTAGTTGCTTGCTTCCTATATAGTCTTTTTTGGGAAAGGACTTGTTCAGTTTTTAGGAAGTGAAGGAATCTCTGTCTCTGGGGCTTCACCCTAGCTGTGACAAAGCCACTGTTCTTGAGGAGGTGAAAAAAGGATGTTTTACTGTGTGAAAAGGAAGTAACTATTTATAATATTGTAACTTTAAAAGGTTACATTATTGAAATTATTGTGTTCTCAACAGGTTATCTGTCATTCAGATTTTTCCAACTTGAAAGATGAAGTAGGTCATAACAATGCTTTTAGTCAGTTGTAGAAGACAACAGAATGGATGATTACAAGCTGAAGAAGAGCGTGGAAGGGTTTGGTCTGAGTGGGGAATAGCTGGGGAATGCAAAACCTCTTTACCTTCATTTCAACATGACCAGTTTAACTGCACTTTTTGGAAAACATTTCTCTAAAGCCACTGTGCAAGCAAGAAGGTTATGCACTAAAACCAATCCTTAAGGTGGTAAAGAGAGGTAAAAATTTCATGGAGATTTTCTCTTCAGGACCCCCCAAAACAGTAACTTCTGTGCAGGACCTCCTTCCCCATCCTGGGCTGGATCTGTGTGGTGGGGTCTGGAGGAGGGCTGTGCCGGAAGTAAGGTCTGCAGGGCGCAAGCTGTGCGAATCCTGCCTGTGGGCAGCCCTGGTCCTTTGGGGCTTCAGGGGTGGGAGCACCCCGCCCAGGTCTATTGGGTCGTAAAGCGTGTACTTCACCAGCTGATGTGCCATTTGTGTACACGAGGCCAAAATGTCCCTATCGGCTTTGGTACGAGGCCGGGAGAAGGATGGAATGTTTGTTTTACCTTTTTTCTTTGTAGTTCTTTGACTTCAGTGTTTTCTGTCGATCCCTGTCAACTGGCCTAGGGTTGGGAAGGTCGCCGCTCAGTTCACGTGGCCGTTGGTCAGTAAATTTTAATGGCACGCCAGGGTGGACAGGGGATTCCCTGTTTCAGCAGCAGGTCACACCTAAGGACTTCACGCAGAGAAAGGTCTTGGGCCTGGTATTCTTGGATCCACAGATTTTTGGAGGATCATCAAAACATCATGTGACAGAGGTGTCTTACTCCCAGGTGATTTGGTTCTTCTTTGTCAACATTTTATTCACAGGAATATTTGGCAGTTGTAAAGATTAGTTTAGGTAGAGTTTTGCTTCACTCACAATAGCCTTTCTATTCTCAGCTCATATGTAAGTGGCTTAAATAAAAAACCTGTTTCTGGGTCTGTGGAAATCAATGACAAGATTTCCAGAAGCTTCAGTAGGGCAAAGCAGAGGGGGATTTTTGACGAAGGGAAAAAGCATTCATCCTCAGTTCCCATCAGATCTCAGCTGTCCTTTTAAGCCATTTTCCTTAGAGAAAATTCACTTTCATTTAAAAAATTAAGTCTGTTATGACTATTATGCTTTCATTAAGTGTTTCAAAAGGCTAAGTGACTCTCTAAGTAAACTCAGTATCATGGAAAAAGGGGGTAAAAATATGCAGAGATACCTTAAGGCCTCGATTCTGCCAACATTTAGTCATACATTTATGCTTAAGTATGTGAGCAGTCCTGTACAAGTTAAGGATGCAAGTGTTTTACGGTGACTGGCTGGTATATGTTTGCTGGTCCAAAGTAGCTCAAAATTAATAGGTGTGTGTGAAGTCTCAAGTTGTGTTAATTCTTCTGCTTATTTTTCTGTCCTAAGGACGGCAGTGGAAAGCCACAGCATGCGTATAACAAATATGGCAAATCATGTGAACATATCTGAGTAATCTCTTTGTTAAGATAAACCGAATCTACACACTTAAACTTGTATGGCCTGATTATTTTGCTGTCATACTCCATGTGTTACTGGCTAATGAAGCTTTAACATCTCCAGCTGATGCACTTTGAGGGGGTCGGGAGGGGGCTGTTTTTAAAGTAACGGTAGCGTAACATCTGCAGCCTTCCCGCTGGTGTGCCCCTGGCTGCCGGGAAGAGGGGGACATCCTCGTGAGTTTGCACCTTGCTCCTCAGTGCTGTCGGGGTGTTGGTTCAGCCCTTCCTCACATCTTCCTCCTCTGGCCTCAGCCTGCCATCCATCTGCTCTCTAGTTCAAGGGGGACTTTCTGTGAAGCAGAACAGGGCGAGGGCCTCCCCATGGTGTGGAAGGGAAGGTCTCCCTGGTTTCTCGTCAGGTTTTGGGGGAGAAGCCAGGAGTCATCCTGGTGTCTCCTGAGCTGCCGGTGTCCGAGCTGCAGCTAGCTGGCTGTTGGAGATGCTCATCTGCACTAGCAGAATGACATTAGTTTAGCTAAATTACTTTATAGCTTCTGTTTGAGTCATATGGAGTGATAATTTGGGGTATGGCTGTTGTAAGTAGTGAATGCTCACAACACCAGTTTCAGCTGATAAGTGCCTTGGGAGGTCAGCTTCTGTAAATTCACTTGCTTGATACTTCAAGAGTTTAAATCCATTGGGAAAGTGGTCTCAGATTTCCTCTTTCCATGTCTCCTTGCTTGCCAAAGTTTCCTCCTGAGCATCACTGTTTTGTGTAAATTAATTTGAACTCCATTTTTCCAAGTTGCTGTGAGTGGCTAGCTTACTTTTTTCTGCTTTTTTACAGCCATTGCTTGCTTCAAAACTATGCTGATGGAAGGACATACATGAAAAATGCTTTCAGAGACAAAAATTCTTAAAAATTGGGCAAACCGGATCTCATAATCAGGTTTGCAGGAGCAGAACCTGTTCATTGTAAATTTAGAGGAGGGAGAGCTTTTCTTTGTTTCTTTTCCTCCCCTCTTTGACTTGTAAGCAGAGATTGATACATACTCTGAAAATTGTGGGTGACCTACAGGAAATAAAGAAGCCAGTGTTCTATTTGTTAGGATGCGTGAAGAAAACGTGAAATAGAAGTATATATGGTGCATCGCTCTCGAAAGGTCCAGCATGAGATACGTAACCACACATCCCTTCCCGAGTTTTTCACTCGGCATTGCGCTGCAAGTGGTGCTGATGTGACAGCACGTTTGTCAAACCAGGGGTTAAGCTGAAGCTTTCGGGGTGTAAAAGCAAAGCTGCTGCACTGTGAACAGGGGATAAGGCTCTGCCAACGAAGGCTGAAGTAATTCACATTGTCTAAAGGTCAGTACTGCCAAATAAACTGATTTAACGCTATACATGCGAATTTTGTAATGGAACACCTCCTCAACATTTAGTCTGGTGCGGATCTCATTACTTGTACTCCAGTTGCCACAGTCTTACAGGTTTTGTCATTGCTGAGCTCTTGGCCCCGTGTTTTTGCCTTCATTGCTTCTGCGTTTGCCTGTGTTTATTGTGCAGCTTGTTTGGATGAGAAGCCCTCAAATTGTTTCTCCATCAGATGAAAAATTTGTCCGTCTTTGGGAAGGAACCACAAGGAGTGTATTAAATTGCCGTCAGCACCAGCTGATCTTTTTGCCATGATAGTCTCTGCAGAGTGATATGTAGCTGAAGTTAAATGTGAGCTCAGTGTCTGTTATCCTTAAGCACCTTCATACCTAACCCGGACATTTTTCTATACGGATGGACGAGGAGCGTGACCAAAGTCCCTTGTAGAACCCTGATTAATTGTCCAGGGGGAAAAATGAGAGTGTTTAGACAGCTTTTTGTCACCTTGAAAGTGGTTTTTTTTTCCTTCCTTCAAACATTAAAAAAATGGATACACCCCCACACCCCAAATTGCTAACTTGCATTCTTCCCTTTGATGGGGGTTTTTTAATGAGTTATGTCAGAACTGTATTTTGAAAGGTTTTTGGTTTTTAAAGTATAAAACTTTGTGTGATGATATTTACCACTGAACTGTTCTGCTTTGTTTTCTTCCTTAAGACATCCTAAAACATTAGATGCACAGATTAGTTTCAGCCTAAGTCCGTCCTAGTCAATCCTGTAGGAGTTTAAGATTGCAAAATTTGGTGGGCAGAAATGTTGTGGGTCTTGTATGATGAGGAATGCCATTAAAAGTAACTAAATATATTCTGCATTTCTGAATTTGGCAAATGTACTCTTCCCATTCCCAACTAAATTAGGTCTGAAGACATTTGGTGATAATATGGGAGTTGACAGCTAGGACAGACAATTCTCTCTGAGTGTGTATTGCTTAAGCAATGGGAAAGGAATTTGTGAAAGTAATAGAAATGAGACTGAAAAGTAGTTTTGATCAGCCTCTATAGTATCAAGAAGCCAGACTGCTGCTGTCTTGACTTCATGATGAAGTTGTGGCACTTTTAGCTTTGCAGACTGTTCTGTATGACAAGAACTGCAGCTTTGGCAATTTGCAGGTGGGGAACTTTCCAGGAGCCTCTCTTCAGTCTTCTGTGGTGTTGCGGCTGTGTAAGCATATAGGTATTCAGCATGTTTGGGGGGATTTGTTTCCTTCCAGATGTCAATATCGTAACGGAAACCAGCAGGGAGTTCTGAGAAAGTCAGGCTGAACACTCATGCTGGTATAGTAGGAACTAGGTAGTAACAGCGTCAGAGTTGCAGAGCTGAAATCTTAGCGTAACATGGTAATAAAAACTAAGGTTATAATGGCAGTACTATCGTACTCTCATTAAACATGATATAATGCTGCTCATATTTGATTTTCTGGCTATGTGGTGTACTGTTTGAGCACGTAAGAGTCACGGGAATTAAGCTGATATTTTAAAACATAGCTTTTGTACATACTAGGTTATACTGGTTTTTAATTGAACCAGGGGTCTGGATGATGGGAGAAGAGGCCAAGTATTCCATTCAGATTACAGAAACTGGAAGGAGAGCAATAAGGAGGTCAGGGCAAGATTCAGACTTCGTTGGAATTTGACATTGCGACTCATCGCCCGATTTTGCAATGTATTGAGTTCTCTGACTTAATCTGACAGAGTACTCAAGTGTGTGCTTTACTTTTGGCAGGTGAATACTTGCTAGTTAAAAGAGAGTACCGTGTAGGAAGCAAAGCCTTCAGTTATCCTTCAGTCCTAGGAATTTTACTTATTTCACCTTTCTTTAAAACTTTTGTATCTGTTGTTTTGTGCAGATTTTTAAGCTGTGTTTGTTCAAAATAATTTCTATTACATTTTATCTATTCCTATCCTGTAGCAATAATACATATCAATGGAAATGTATGCTCAGGCTTTCTGGTCGAGTTTCAGCTTTTCCTAGATGTGTACAGACTGGCTATGTCAAGTTACACATCTGTTCCACTCCGCTTGTCAGCAAGGAATTATTAAATCCCTGGAAGAGTTAAGAGTGTTTTCTGAAGGATTTGATGAGCTTCCAGTGCTTGACGCTCGCCACATTGTCGTACTGGAACCAGATGTTGGGTACCACATGTTCGTGTTTTTGGAGCTAAGTAGGTTAGGTACTGTGTCTCTGGCCCATAAATACAAACATCAGTTTCCCACCCCAAAGCTCTTATCCCTGGGTCATCATCCTCACAGTCCTGGCAATGGGAAGAGCTTGCATCAGCCTTCCGAGTTGTGAAACTGGAGCTGTCTATTCTGGATCTTCCCACTTGCTGTCTTCCATATCCTCTCAAAGAAAAGACTTTCTGATTTACGGAATTTCTCCATGAGGGGGTCTTACAGTATAAGGTCACAAAAGGATTTTTGCTCTTTGTGCTTAGTGAGGATGCACATGAGCACTCGTTCCCACAGAGAAGCTGTCTCTGTGGCTGCTGAGAACCTGCTGGGGCTTGATCTTGCTTTTCTCGTGTACCCCCCTGTTCATTAATGCATTCCTGTTCCATGGGCTCAGACCTTTTCAGGTTGGGCTTGTCTTTTGTCCATTTCTTCTTTTCTTTGTTATGTGTATCTTCAGTTACCTTCCATGCCAAACATTAAAAAGGAAGATAATGTGTCTTTTTCTTGCTTTCATCTCCTGAAGTTCATAGGAAAAAAGCTGCTTTACTGTAGCTGTAGCGTTACTTGGATTGGCCAAATCAAATGTTCATGAGACCTTTTGTTCTGACAAATGGTTTGTCTCATAAATAGACAAAATGGGTTTCAGCAAAGTACAGTGTGTGATACAGACTTTGCTAACAGATGAAATATTAATTTTTCTTACAGTGTGATTAAGATTACATTTGCACAGCCTCAGAGTCATTCTTCTACAAAGGATTCACTTCCTGGGTTTGATTTTCAGTGATGGGATGTACCTCTACTCAACATCTTTAACTGATTTTATAAGAGGAAGACTAATACAATTTATCCATTGCTATTTTCAGATTTTTATTTGCTTATTTTCACAATTTTTATTTGCTTTATCCTTTTTTTTTTTCCCCTGCCACTGTTGTAATGTGGCAGGATGGTTTTTGAGCAGAGTCTTTTCCTTTTTTCTCTAAAGGGTAATTTCAGATGAGTTGCACCCTACTGAGAGTAATGTGGTGAGAAACCAGTTGGCAGTGCTCTGTTCAGTTTTCATTTGCCTCTCTCTCTGCAAGTCTAAAAATATGCCTCCTACAGGAAATGTTTTTCATTCTATTATGTCTTTTGCTTCTCGTAGGAGGTATTTCTTTTAATTTATTGAATAAACCTTTCTGAATTGTATTCCCATAAGAGTTTAGGCACAATAGAGTCATTGGCCAAACTGTCCAAGAGATCTCACCAACTTCTGTTTTTAGAAGATCCGGAATCGTTTCTTTATACAGTGTCTTCAAGTTCTGGGATAAGCTGACACTTATGTTAAATGGGAAGATTGGAAGCTAAGAATGTGGGTTAGCACATCTGCTATAACTTCTCAAATTTTGTTGGCTCGATCATAGGTATTATATTTACACTTCTTAAATCATAAAGAAATCCCTCTCCTCTTTTCCCTGCCCTTGATTTTACAAGGATTCTGGGCAATATTTTGATGTCAGTCTCATTACCACAATTTCTTCTGTAGGTATATGTGTATATAGGAAGGCTAAATCCTCATAATGTTCTGGCTGGAAATCAACTATGTTTAGCTGTTAATTTCATGTGGACGACAGGGCAGGCTGTTATTTGAAAGGGGCGGCAGGGCAGGAGAGACTGGGATAGATTACATTTTCATGCTCCAAAATAAGACCCTATCTACTCTATCCTAAATTAGAACAATATGGTTGAGTTTTCTTGTGGCTATTTCATA
>NW_010223552.1:35354-53295 GCF_000690775.1 Eurypyga helias | reverse complement strand
TGACAAAGTATGGTGTGCCTTTTGCTCATCGCTTCACTACTGTTTCTCAAGCATGCCGTTCGCGTCTCTGCGTCTAGTGACGGCTCTTGTAGCAGCGCGCCATGGGGACACATCTGGTAGGCCATTAGAAGGGGACAGCGTATTCACAAAGGGTATACAAAGTGAACTGTGCCAGAGAGCAGGTACCAAACCATAGCCAGCTGGGAGAATTAGGCGGCCCAAGTACTTAAACACAATTAGAAATTTTACTACTTTTCAGGGGTAACATGCCTTAATTCTGTATTCACTAAAGGAATGTGATGCAATTGGCAGTCAGCGTGCATGGAGGGTTTTAAAGCAACTTTTTAGTAGAAGAATTGGTAAGGTTTACATTGGTAAATTTGCATGTTTGAATAATCTTTGGTAAACTGTCCAAAATGCTTCCTGTTCTCTGCCTGAGGTCTGAGCACATGTCATTTCCACGTTCCGTCAAGGTTCAGATGGAGCCTTTCTGTTTCATAAACCTCTCCTTGACAGAGGCAGAGTGAATGTGACAGAGGAGAATACTTTTCTTTCTTCAACTATGTAACAGAGCCTCCTGCCTGTTTTTTAGCCCACATACAGCTAAATTACACCACCTCACATGGATCAGAGGAAAACCAGTTAGATAAGGGAGCGAGCGGTGGAAGGTGCATAATGTGGAGAACAGGATGCCTGCATACTGGGTTGTATGAGCAGAAGGTAACCGCTGGCCAAGGGAAGTGACTTTGCCCTTGTGAGTCCACATCTGGGCTCCTTTGTTCAAGGGAAATGTTGATAGACTGGAGCAAGTGGAGTGGAGAGCCTTAAGGCAGCTGGGGGATGAGAGTGCTGAATGCACAAGGAAAGGCTGAAATTTGCTTCAGCCTGGAGTATAATAAGAGGGGATGCAATTACACTTTTACTGCCTACGGGGGGACGGAGGAAAAGGTAGAGCTGGTTGTTGTCAGAATTGCACAATGACAGTCACAACTTGCATCAAGAGGAATTTTGAGTAGATCTAAGGAAAAAAGCATTCAGAGCAGAAGTGGTTAAGTATTGAAATGCGTTGTCCAGAGAGGCTCTGGAATCTCTATCCTTGGAAATTTTCAACCCCTGACAGGGCAAGGCCCTAAGGAACCCAATCAAATTTTTCAGCTAGCCTTGCTTTGAGCAAGAGATTGGACCAGGTCCCCTCTGACCTAATTTTTTCTGTTGATTCTGTGACTCTGGGTATCATTTCTTCCCACAGTAGAATGAAAAGTCTGCTGTCTTCCCTTGTGCTACGACATACCTTTGATGGAACAGAAGTTGCTGGGTTACTGCAGAAAGTAGGACGCTCTCCAGCATCAAGGCTGAAGCAGGCCTACAAGAAGAGGGATTTCCTTCATTGCATCATTCTCCAAAGTTTTACCTGGGTTAATACTCCGAGGCATACCCTAGCATTACACCACAGCTGCACTGCGGGTGTCTCGCAAGTGCAAAGAAAGCCAGAGTGATTTTTTTAAAGATGTCAGTAAAATTAAAAAAAAACCCCAACAACCAAACCCTTGTCAAATTCAAGTGTTTTTCAGAGGCAGCTTGACAGTGCTGTAGCAAAACTTCAGCAGGGATTTGGCAGGGAAGTTTCAGTAACTACTTGCCAGGGAGGTTTCCTGCCGGCTCATTGAACCAAGCCTTCTGGCATGTACCAGCATTAGGGAGCCTGGGGCTTACTGGCTATCTGCCTTCAGGACAGTCTGCTGTTGGGACAGCCCAGCCCTGAAGTTGAGCTCTGTCTGCTTTTGTGGGTTATCTCACTCTAGGTTGTGAACATTTGGCAAAACATCTTTATCTTTTCCTGCCCCATTTCATGGTAATTATGTGTGCTTGTGACAGGCCATATGATGTGCTGCCTGAAACACTTCCATGCCTGTAGTGACATAACAGTACAGAAGCATTCCTGTCAATATCGCTTTTCTAACCTTCATTTTTGTCATCTTCCTGACTGTGTTATGAAAGTAAAAATAATCTGTGAGAGAGACGGAAGAAGGAGGAAAAAACTGAAGAGGTATGCGAGAAGGAAAGGAAATCTCCTGCCGAGCCTGGAGCTGGGAATTGCATCAGATAGACAGAAATAATAGGTGTGGCAGTAGGACAGTTCAGGCTTTGCCTATATTGCCTTACACAGCGACAGTTTAACCTGATATTGACCTTGCAACTTATGAGCTTAAGAGCACAGTTATGTAACTGGGATCAGTCAAAGCTAAAGTAAACTGGAATAGGCAGATGGGGCCACATGGCCCGAAAAAAGCTGGTACCAAATTGGCTTGCTGAACTAAATGCTTCCACATTGCTATTTAAAAGGAGCACAGAGCATAATTTCCAGCATTTGCAATGCAGTGGAGGGCTTTTTTGAGCTTCTGGAGGATGTTGGTCAACATCTGATCTCCTGTGTCTCTACTCTTTTCTCTTGAAACAACGATTTTGGAAAGTCTGCATTTACCTGGCAGATGCTTTGTCAAGGAGGTGTGGCCTCCAGCATCGGGTATGAAATGGGGCTGACAGGAGGATCTTGCCCACAATAAAACAAAGCCTTGATGGTTCGGAGTCATAACCTTTTGCAGTCTTGCTAAGTACCTTTTTCCTTGAATGGACAAGAAAATAAAAAGTGGAAAAAGGCGACTGTGGATTACCGCTGCGTGGATCAAATGAAAGGAGATAAGGAAGGGGAGAAGACTGAAACATCGTTAGAGCTGGAAAGCAGGGTTGCAAGTGCCACCACCACTGGGAAGAGGAGAGATTTGATGCCTGCTTGGGCGTCCCTCACTTGTGGTGTGATGTCCTGCTTGCCTCCCCAGGAGCACTGTGCCTGAGGTGCCGTCTGGGCCTGCTCCACGCTTCGGACTGTGCCCGCCGTGCCACCTGACCCTCAGAGAAGCTCCCACCTCTGGTGTGGTTTGGTAAGAGGAAAGGACTGTGTTGGACCAGCGGTGCGTGGTCCTTACTACCTGCTTTGGTGCGTTGCACTCCCTGCATAGTTCTCACCATCGTCTCCAGTGATGAGACTTTCTGAAGGCCCCGACTTGCTTCTGAAGATGACTCTCAAGCTCCTAAATTGTTAGGTATTTTCTGAAATCTTATTCTAGATCTTTTATATTCTTACTTTTTGTTATAGTAATTAGACCCTACTTCCTTGCCAGAGGAAGAGGTCTGTAATGCTGACATCTTCCACACAACTGAATACCATTTTTAACAGTTAAGGGGTCTTCTGGTCTTGTTCCTATATCTTCTTGAGCTGTTTCTCTTTTCATCAGAGTTTTCACCTTGTCTCTAAATATTGTTCCTGTTTTGTCTGCGCTTGTTTTGTGGTGATGACTATATGCTTTAGCACAACCTGCTATATTGTATTTGCTTTCTACTGTCATTTGTTGTTTTCAGCTTGTGACAGCATTATCTGCTTGGCTTCTAGAAACATGTCTTGAGGCTGTATCAGTGCATTATTAAATTTCAAATGTATGCATTTTATTTCTTTAATCTGATAGCATCCAGCTTATATACCCAGATGGTAAATGGAAATTCTGATTGGTTTAGAGTCAGAGATCTGGCGTTAAGGGCCAGAATTAAACCGAGAAGATCTGCCGTTCTTTTGTAACTCCTTCTGTCCCTGTGGTAGCTGGGCGGGAGGGGATGTTGGGGGAGTTAGTTCTGTAGTGCTGTATTTGTTAATCATAGCTTCCCCTCTGGGAGTCTTTTGACAACAAAGCTCCCTGGTGTTTAGATACTGGGTCTGAGGGCTTGGTTGTTTGGGAAGCTCTCTGAGAAACTGGCTGGAAGCTGTATATTGCCTTGCTTTCTATGGAGGAAATCTTGCCTGCATCCCGAAGGCTGCTGGAGGCTGCAGCCCCAGCAGAGACAGCGAGGTGCCACTGCAGGAGTGGGTAGAGGTAACAGGGCATGATTCATGCTGCCTGTGCTCCACGAACGCCAGCTTTTGGTGGGGGTAGGAACAGAGAGCACTCACCGTTTGGCAGGTTGAAGAGCTGTTGCACCCTGGAAACAGAGGCACTGGGAGCAGCGATGGGCTCATCCTTATGGTCGTACTGCAGTTGTGGTGACTATACAGTTTCTTATGGTCTCACGTGTCAGGACACCGTTCTTAAGCACTTTGAGCTCTTGGAGATCCATCTTCTGGACCAAGTCCTGCTGCTTGAACTTAGCATTCGACACAGGATTTAGCCACAGGCCTTTTTTGGAGCTGAAGATAGCAGGCTTAAGATGTCACTTGAATTGCAGTTGAAAAGTATGAGATTCCTGCAGTGAATTATTTATTTCTGGCTTCCTTACAGTTTTTTGAAATATGCTCCTTTGGTTGAGATAAAGGCATTTAATAACCATATTGCTTTGCTGGAGGGTGATTGGCCCCTTCAATTAAAATAGGACCAAAGCATTTGTCGGAAAGCAGGAGCTCTTCTTGTGCTGGATCTAACTTAGACAGATGGAGTGGAAGCCAAGGGCAAAGGAGAAATATGGTTGGCAACATCTGGGGTGAATCAAAGCAAAGCTGGAAGGGAAGAATTAGTTGGGATGTTCGCAAGGAAAGTGTGGAAGATTCCTGTAGAAGATAGATAGCTGGGGGAGCTACAGAGGTGCTTGCTTGTTGACCCCTCTTGAAAGAGAATCCAAAGCTAGAGGAGGCTGAAAGCAGAAAAGGAAAGGGGAGTTCGCTTGGCATGTTCCTTGGAGCCAGTGAGAAAAGACCCAGCAATAAAACAGCCCGAGGAGCAAAGGAAGGGGTCTCCTTCCAGGCTTGGGGGCTGGGAATGGTGTTGCAGCAGAAGCAGCTGTTGAGGACACAACAAGCAGCATGTGGGGAGTGCAATAGGACCTCCCATCAAGTCCAAAGTGTGGGGTTTTTTTTGTTATTTTGTAATTTTGGTTATTTTATAACCCAGCCTTTGCAAGCAGATAGACTGGGAAGGGCAGGAAAGATTTGGGTAAGACTGGGATGGCTGAGCAGAGATCCAGTCACCACCAAGCATAGTGGGAGATGGAACTGGGGGAGCTGTTGTGTTGATATGCTGAAGTACCCTATATATTTTGGGATAAGTGGTTGAGTTGCTGGTGCTTGTCTTATTAGCAAAGACTATTTTGTGCAGTGGGGAAGTGGTCTAATTTGCTTTGCAAGCCTTAATGAAGCCTGGAATTGAACCCCTGAGGAGGGAATTGTGAATCGTGTCTCTGCTTTGTCACACCTTCTGTGAGGGGTAGGTGGTCAGGAGAGCCAGACTGCAAGTAGCTGATGAGAGGAAGGGGAAGAGTTTAGGAGCACATCTAAGGGAAAGGAAACTAGAAATGCTTTGGCATGGTTGGTGTTATGGACTGCAGGGGTATTACTTAATTCTTGTGACAAGATGTTTTGCCTGTGAAATGTATATATTTAACACTTTTTTTCTTTCTAAACTTGCAAATAATGTTTGCTATTTTTTTTGTTTGGTTTGGTTTGGGGTTTTTTTTCATGGAAAATATTCTTTGTGTCTGGATCTTCCTCTTCCATGAAGCATTGCCACGTGGGAAAATGTAAGTTTAACCATTTCGCAACAATCCGAGTACATCTGGAGTCCACGTCACTAAAAAGCTGCATGTTGCTTATACAAAATTTCAGTGTACAATGCCAAGGAAAAGAAAAATCATGCAGAATGTACCATTTCGTAGTAATGTACATCTCTTTTGTAAGTGAAGGTTGTATCGTCACTCTCTTTTCTTTGTCCTGTCAGGAAACATCTCCCAGCTATGAGATGTGGTTTCCTGGAGATGAGGCGCTGCAAAGCAGGGTGAGTGAAGTTCGTAGCGGGTAGACCTGAGGCTCCTCAGACGTGTTTGAATGCTCAGTGTGGTGCGACAGTGGGAAACTGCTTTGCATTCCAGCGCAGCAACCCCACAGATGGCATATGCCACCACACCAGCGACCGCCGTGCTGGATTCAGATGACGTTAGGTGTCCCTACCAAACTCCTCCTCCAGATGCCTTTTACTGAGGAGCTTCCAAACAAGGAGTCGTACAAGCAGTTGCGAAATCAAATAGTTGGAGGTCACTTGCCTGCGGAGAGAAGTGGAAGGCTTCTGCCTTCACTTCAGAGGGAGGAATTGATGGTGTGTGCTCCACTGGCGCAACATCAATGTGTAGAAGAGGATCTAACGTACTGAATTTGGAAAAAATAAAGATGATTTTTTTGTTTTCATGCTTTGTATTAGGGTAACTCTGGAAATACTCTGTTTCTGGTTTTGCTTTTGTTCTTCCCAGCTTTCTAGGAAATATTTGAACTAAAAGAGTTGGGGCAGTGCTCAAGACCATCAAGGGAGAAATTAATTTACCCAGCTTGAAAAAAAATCAGCTGCAGATTTTCCTGCAGGGACTAAGAAAGCTTTTGCCCTTTCCTTCTTCCTTCTCTGGTACTACAGGTTGGGGCTCTGTCCACTCTATAAGAATATATGTTTTATTTACAGTATGCACAGCTAAGATGCTTCTTAAAGTATCTTTTGACTTCTTCCTGAAGAGCAGGACAGAAGCAACGGGCAGGTGACCGCTTGGTCCTTAGGAACTGCCAGGCTGTGCCTCACTGAAGCTCCAGGAAGGGACAAGGCTCAAACAATCAGAGCTGCAGATGTGCCTGTGGATGTGATGGCTAATCCACACCGGAGCGTGGGAAGTGTCTGCTGTGAAGGCTAGCTCTCTGTGCCACGTGGCCCTACGGAGTAGGGCAGTGGGGTGCGGTGAGATTTGGCAAGTGCCACTGGGTGTTTCCCTGATGGGTGGAAGAGGATGCAGCATTAGTTATTTCTGGAAACTACACAGCCTACAGAAATTATATTTAGCTGTTAGATAACTGGTTTAAACTGGGATTATGCCCAAATTAGGGATGAGACAGTAAAGCTGAGTGATAAGAGTATCTGTCGTCTCTTCCCTGACTCTGGGGGTTGAGGGACAGAAATGGTCATCCAACAGTGTGAAAACCCACACATAATCCACAGGATTTGTGTGGGCATCCCTGCATTGCTGGTCATCTTGCATTGCAAAGGTGATTTTTACATGACCATGGTGTCTTGGTACCCTATTTGTGGGTTAGGACATCACTGTACAAGATGTCGTATAAACACAACAGACTTTTTTCTTTTCTTTTTTTTTTTTTTTTAATTCCTCCGGAAATTTTATGGAAGAGACTCCAGGAATTGTACAGAGACTGTTTTGTGATATTTAATGGCCTCAGCAAACAGATGTTTTGCCCATGCTAAGTTTTAGAGAGTCTTAAGACATGGGAATAATAGGTTAGTAATACAGATCTTTAGTGGTAATTGCTTCAAGAATGAGGGGAGGAGTGAAGTTCCCAGTGCACAAAACTGGGTAACAGAGACCTGACATGGTGGAATGAATGTAGACAGTGGCTGAGGGTGATGGAGAGAATGGAACTAGTTAGGGAGAATACGTTTGATGTAGTAACAGGCTGAGATGCAATGGAAGGCTACACAGAAAATATGCAGAGCATTCTGGATGAATATAAGTAGAGCAGCATTGTGTTGGAAAGGTGAGGAAAGAGAATGCTGGAGCCATTGGGAAGATACAAGTCTGTGTAGGATTTCTAGCTGGGTTTTGTATTGAAAAGGCTGCATATTGACAATTTGTGTGTAAATATAACTTCTTTTAGCTCCTGGATGGAAGTAGGCGATAGGAGGAATACTGCATATGCTGACCTTTGTTGTCTTCCTGGCTCCCTTTCCATAGGCATCAGAGTTCCCCCTGTATCCTGGAGAGTATGCACAGTGCAGCATGGTGTAAAGATCTCTGGTCTAAGCTGTGAAGCTGATGTGGTGTCAGGCTGCTGCACTGTGTCTGCTGAGGTCCCAAAATAGTGCAGCCATGGTCCTGAAGTGACTAAACTAAGAAATCTAATGAAGCCTTATAATCTCTTGAGGAGAGTTTGCCAGGTACTGGGAAACCGCAGCAATAATAAATGAAAAGTAAATGAATTTAAGTACCAGTCTGCTTTCATCTCTACAGTATCTAGGTTTGCTTCTTTAGCACATGATATACCTTACTGGATCATGCTTGTACTGTGAGAGGAGTTTGACACCCTTTACATGTGAAGTTACCTGGAGATGAAGCATAAAACCAAATGCAGCTGTTGCCCCTGTCGTGATACCTCACCATCCCGCTTGTGTCCTGTCCCATTTGGAACCTGGCTGGCTCTCTGGCAGCTCCTTGCCTGGGGCATTTTGACTCCCCGGCCCAAGAGCTCTCTCACCATCTTCCTTCTTGACCCCCGTCAGCAGTGGTGGTGTTCCCCATGGGTCTGCTGAGCACGTGGGGATGGCACCCTGTATGAACCTGTTACTGGACAGCTGTGGGAGCTGTGGAGGTAACACACCCTGTACTGGGCTACTGAGAACTGGTGGCTGGACAAGAGGGGGATGCTGCCCTCTCAGCTGGCAAAGGCATCGTTGTCAGAAAGGGAGGAGGTTATGTGTATCAAGTACACAAATATAAACTCTAGGCAGAAAAACTTTTTTTTTTTTTCAGTTGAGCAGATGAATTAATTGTTGTCTTTTGTCCTGGAAGATGGGTACTTCTGTGCCTTGATTCGGTCTTTGTATGAGAAGTTGAGGATGGAACAGACAGCTTCTAATCCAGGGTTCAATATTTCAGCCGTGTTCAGGCACTGACAGCTTTCACAGAAGTCCTTGCCCTGGTAGTTAGCCATTACCAAGAGGAATCTAATGATTGACCTTTATCTGAACAAACATCTCATAAAGGGACAGCACAAGGGATCCAGGGGCGGTTGCAGCGAAGCCTGCCCTGACAGCTCTAAATTTGGTGTGTTGGAGGCAGATACGAAGAAATCTTCCCATGTGAGGCAGCTGCAGCTCTCAGCCCCGTGCTTGGCCTCCACAGCCTTGCTCTGCAGTACCCACAGCACTGGCGAGACCATTGAACGTGCCTGGCTGTCCTAGGGTAGCTGCCCCCCTGCCCTGTGGGGGTGCCCCGTGAGCCTTGGGCTCTCTGAAGGGCCCGCAGGCACTGCCTGTGCTGGCTCACCTACGGTACACGTTCCAAGCTGGCTTCAAAGTAACTTCATATACAATACCTCCCTGGAGCTCTTTAAAGGCGTGAGGGTGAGGTGCTCAGGGACATGGTTCAGTGCTGGACTTGGCAGTGTTAGGTTTATGGTTGGACCTGATGATCTTAAAGGTCTTTTCCAACCTAAAGATTCTATGATTCATCAGAGGCGGGTGTAAGGTACTCGGTAAACTGCTCCTCTCCGTTTTTCCCTGGATGAGTTGTAAAGGTGTGCTTCACGTGGTGTTAAAATCAGGAGCTGAGCTTGGCTTCCAAAATAGCTTGTTTCACTGAAAAGAGTGATGTTACAGAGTTCTGGACATCCAGGAAAATGGTAGGTTTAAAATTAGGGAAAAGGGAATATGCTTTAAACATTAAGATGTGTAAAAGCACTTTTCAATCCCTTTGTCTTAAATACTTGCAAGCCTATAAATAGGACAAGAAAAATTATGCTTTTTAGTGCACGTTTAACATGTAAGATTTAAAATACTTTATTTTAAAATCTTTTCATCTTAAATGGCAGTTACCAAGGTGAATCTTAGAATTAAATGTGTTGCATCTTATTGAAGAATATCTTTAAACTACTTGAAAAAAAAAAGTTTTCAATTTTAAAGGAATAAATTAGCTATCCTTAAAGGCATGTATATCAGCTTTCAGTTGATTTCTGATCCTGGGCTTCAAGTCTGTTCATAGACATAGTAGGAGAAAACTGCTCACATCCAGAATTAATATTTATAGTGCCTTTATCTTGCCAGAACGTGCTAGACTTCAAAGTGCCATGCTTTGACTGTTTTGCAAAATTGCAAGCCACTAGTCTGTAGGAGAAACATTTATAGCCAGAAAATTGGAGACTTTTGTAGCAAGTTCTGCTTTTTTTTTTTTTTTTTTTTTAAATAGAGAAATTGGCATGGCCGACACACATGAAGCTTTATCAAGCAGCATGCTGATTTTAATTGGCAAGGTTTCTTTATCAGTGGTGGTCTTATTTAAAACACGTCTTAACATCTTATGGATTCAATTAAATATTACTTTGCCAATGGTATGGTGTTTCAACAGATGTGTAAACACCACACTCTTCCTAACAGGAAAAGGTCACAAATAAGTCAGCTTTAAAATTAGGGTTGGTCATGTAGTGCTCATGAAGGAAATACGGTCTTTTATACTGAAAAAATAGAGGGTATCCTGGTTCCTATTTTGAGACTGAAGCAATATAATTTTTTTTTTTTTTGTCAGGGAATCACAACACATGATCCATTTTTAATACATGTGTTTATTTTAATAAAATGAAAACTAATATTCTATCAGAAAAGCTGTGGTGCGATGCTGTCAGTCAGGACTCTGTTGCGGTCTCTGCTTGATGGTATTTATTTCTGTCTGTGATTGGGGTTTGTTTTTTCAGTTAATTTGCCTTCCCGTAGTAGGGAGGGCTGTATTTATTAGATCTTACCATGCCTAATCTAACACGAACACCTGCTGGGAAGCTGTAATACAATGTCAACTGCGTCAGTGAGATAAGGGCCTGATTTGTTTTTACTTGACACTGTTTCATATTTACCGTATTTCTTTAAAAAACATTTTGGAAATTTGGGGTTGGCGTGAATATTTGTTTAAGCTGTCCCATCAATCACCGTTGTGTTTTACTTCTGTAAGCCATGCCGTGTCTGACTCCAGTATGTCCCTGCACGAGTCTCTTGATAATCTTTTGTGTAAGACGCGATCTGCCTCCTTCCAGACTTCATACGTCCACAGGCTTATTAAATTTTGAGGCTTCTTTCACTTTGCTGCTGGTCTTTGTTCTTTAGATGACTTGGTACTTCATGTAATAATAGATCTTCACAGAAAGTCTCATTCATATTGCAAGAGGAGTAAGCAGTTTAGAAAGTGTGTTGCTCTTATGACTTAATCCAGTAGACTGAATGGGAAAGAAATGCCAAATGCATGTGATTATTGTCATATCTGTTATGCTGTTTGCAACCAGTGAATTAACACATGTATACATTTATTAAAGCAATATAATGACAAAATATTCGTGACAAAATATTTTTAGCCAAGTTTGTATGGGGTATGGCATTTCTTTGCTCAGATGCCTTACTGCGCCTTGGAAGCAGACAGTTGACATGTCATTCATGTTAGAAATAGCATCCAATGGGATAGGAATTATTTTCTGTACACAAACCATGTTGCAGTCTGTCCTCCTCTGCTTCCAGAGGAAGGAGTAAAAAAAAAATGGATAAAATGGATATAAAAAGTGTATATTCTGTGCAGATCCAGAATGACAGAACAAATCAGTGAATTGAGGATCTGTAGGGCAATACAAATTAACAAGATTTTACCTCTAAGTGCTGGGCATTTATATTAATACTATGTAATCTGATTTATGTGGATGTATGTTTTTAATTGTCCCTTGAATTGAAGGATAACACTCATGTTTCTGTGTAACTATCATCTATATGTGCCAACATCAGAAACAAATACACGTCTGAAAAGATAAGATTTAAAGAACTACCCCAATATAACATGACAAATATATTTCTTGCACATGCGTACGTTCCCGTATAGTTTCGTGCATGACTACTCTGTCTACATTTGAAATAAAGGACAAAATGTTTCCCACATTGGCTTTGGCAGGCCGAACGGTATGTGTGAAAACTGGACAAAACCAAAGATTCGTTATTGGCCTCACATCTGAGGACGCTGTAGAGCGTAATATTTTCCTCCAAAGTCCTCTTTAAGCTTGTGTTTAGTAAATTAGCTTCAGATCTTCCCATGCAGCGGAGGAGGAGGAGCTTTGGCTCGCCGAGTACTGACCAGCCACCTGAGTTGTGCGCATGGTGCGCCTTGGCCTAAGCGCCACTTGCGGACAGGGCTGCGCTGGGGAGGCGATCCCCGTCTGCTAACGTAAAGAAGACATGTGAATGGGTTGAATCTTGCTTCCCTTGTGCATAACTTTTCCCTTCGTGTAGAAGCGAAGAGGCGAGGGAGCAGGAGGAGCAGGTCTGGTGCAAACCAGGTCCTGCCTCTGGGCAGGGACGAGAAGCCGCTGGACCCAAAGGCACAGAGCAGCTCCTGATGCTGTTGCTGGAGTACTCTATGAAGCTGGTCGAGCTGGAGGTTTAGACTGTCTCTCCCTCTTAAATCCTTAGGGTTCTTCTGTGCATTAGGAAGAAGAAAACACCAGACAACTGGTTTTACTATGTGACTTTTCACAGGTGCTTTTCATTTTTGCATGTGGTTGTGTGTCCACTGCTTGTTCCAGCAACAGCATTAATGTGTTTAGAGTTATAGGAAAAATAGTAGAGAATCATGCTAGAAAAATTCTGTGTGACTGTATAATTAATGACTGCATCCCGCTTGAGTTTAGAGTTAAAGACATACAAGCAGCTTTATCATCAAAAGTTTCCAGTTTTGAACACTTATATTTGCAAGTTTTGTGTTCTTGTTAGGTGGCCTCTCATTTGGGATTGGACTTTATCAACTGCCAAAATACTAAGGCTGAAAGAGAATGATGCTTTTTTTTCATTTAAGACAGCAAATCTGGATCAGAATATTGGGAATACTCAAAAAATAACGGTTACTTTGTTAGGTTTCTATACACCTGCGGAAATGTGGGGTTGTTGCGGTTGCTTTTTTTGTTGTTTTGTTTGGCTTTGTTAATGGTGAGCTGCAAAAGAAATTATTAAAATTCCACCCACTTCAGCACAGTCTGTATAACCATGAGCCTTCAAAAGGCCAGGGCTCTTTTAGTTTTAATCTGAAAAATTTTCAGTCTCCATTCAATGTCTTTGATATATTGTTTCCACTCTGCTGGGCATTACTGGGGTCTGCTCCAGTAAGATGATTCAAAATGCTTCATGCTTCCCTGGCTAATGACAGCGGTAGGCGAGGTGTCCTCTCCTATTCCCCATCCTCAGTTTCCCTGAGGTCCCTGGTTGGCTTTCAGAGCTCAGTTGAATTGGGGCTCAGCTGTTTTTGTGAAAACACATTCATCTGCAACTCTTCAAACTAGGTTTCATTTCTTTAGGGTAATATAAGTCTGGGTTGCAAACGGCCTTCAGGAGTAAGAAACAGGCTCCCAGAGAAAATGTGACTAACTTCAAGTGATTTGGGGGCTCTCAGCAAAAACCTTTTGCAAAGCTATCTTGTCTGTAATTGCCTCGTGACCTTGCTAAAATATACCTAGCTGCATTCCAGGTGTACCCAATGCTGTGGGTATTCAAGCAAGCAAAATTCCCTTAAACCAGGAGAAAGAGAAGACAGGAGGTCACCGGAACGAATATCACCAAACCTCTACAATTTATCTGGAAAATGCAGACAAAGGTGTGAATAGCACCCATAATTTCCACTAAGAATAAATTACAGTAAATGAGAAGGTAATAATGTATTCAGTTTTGGTTTGTCCTTAGATGCTTTTGGCATTCTCAGAGTTTGTTGTTTATCCTTTTAGGGAAATTTTCCAGGTGCTAAGGATGTCCTTTGCTGTCTATAGCTGAGCTATAGCCACTTGTCTGCTTCTTGGCTGGGTCTTTGGTTACGTTTTTATTAGTAATCTTTAAAAGATGCTTGGGTTTGGTTAGCTGAAGTTATTTTAATTATTGATTTTAAACATGAACTTAATTAGTAAGTGAGGGATTTGATTTAAAACTTTTTGGATTGTATTTCGTAGTTATTTTTCTTGCAACATTGATTTGCATTGATGGATAGCTGTTTCATGTGTTGAGTGTCAATGGCAATATAATATTTTCCTTAATTTGGTACTTCTTTTGCTATTCAGACCACAAAATGCATGCATACTCTTGTTGTAAATGGTGAATGATATATGTAGCATGTGGTCATATTTCACTCGTGGTGATGTCTTCTTGGAATTCAGTTCATGAGGCAGAAAATCAGTGTTATAAAATCCTTTAAATAATACTGAGTTACATATATGAGAAGCACTGAAAAGTGTCTAAACCCATGTTTTGCTCTTGAAACTAAGGGAATTCTCAGACAATCAGTTAAACAACACTATATGTGCATCAAAATCATCATTTTGATTTGGATCAGGAGTATGCATTTTGAAACAGCTCTGTTGATCATGCTCACTCAGTGAGCCTGGGTTTACATCCTGGAGCAGCCTTGGAGCATGTGAATGGAATTGCCTTTATGTGAAACTAGACTGCGGAATACACTGGTGAGTGTTCAGCCTACATCAGGTACGCTGGACGTTTGAAAAAACAAACTGTGCTTTGCCTCTACAACTAAGGGAATTATTAACTTGTTAGAAATCCTGGACAGGGTATCTGTAGGCAGGAGTACGTAGGTATCTGAATGGACTATTCTTCGTTTCCATTTCTTTCAGATTGTAGAGCTATGAGGTGTCAGACTCTTCTGCCAAATTTTTATAGATTTGAAGGGGGAAAAACCCTTTCTTCCAATCAGTTCCTCAGCCTTTAAATGAACTGTTTCTTGAACTGGACTAAACTGAAGAAAATGCTCTTTGTGATCAGCAAAATAGTTTGTGATTGAGCAAACTATTTTGGTTTATCACTTTGATGCATCCTACAGGTCCTTAAGCAGTTTGTTTTCCAGTCCAGTTGTTTAACTTCCCTGTAAATGTTATCAGCAGATGTGTACTGCTTGAGTTTAATCTCAATTCTTTTAACACAGTGAGAAAATTTGAGATTATAGCAAATAAGATTTTCATATTCTGAAAATTTGTCGTTTTGTTCTTTTGGGGAATTTTTCTGGGTGCTAAGGTTGTCATACACTGTAGCTGAATTATAAACACTTCTCTGCTTGTCTAAATAGATCTATTTAGGAATAAATTCAGTGAAAGCTATAGTTACCTATCTTGTCAGTTACTTAGACCTCTGTTGTTCAGAACCCTTGGATGCAAACCATACCTGGCCCTCATTATTTCTGCTCTCTCTTGTCTTCAGCTGTCAACAGTGTATTTCAGGAAAGACTAAGTATGGGTGTTATTTTGCTAATGTCCTTCCAGTATAAAGATAGAATGCAAAGGAGACAAAGAGTTTCTCTTTCAGCAGAGGTCTAGGAGCACCGTAGGCTTAAGATCTGTTCTTGGATCAAGTGAAGCAAGAAAGGAAGCAGCAGGGATGGGTGGGATGAAATATCCTACTGTGCTGCATCCCGGGGATCAGATGCGTGCGTGTGGGGGTACCGTACACTTAGAATAGTCTGTGTCCCCTAAATCCTTCTGAGATGACAGGCGTTGGGCTGGGGAGGGCATCATTCTCTCCTGTGTCCCAGAAATAAAGCGAAGGATCAGTTCATCAGGGTGCTGGGAAGTAAGTGTTATTTCTGTGGCTATGGCTCACTGGTCTGCCCTCAGTGCATTTCTGAAGCTGGCCCTGTGGGCTTGTGGGGACTGCAGGGAGAAGTGTGGGGCTCTGTTTCGGGTTCATAACTTAGCACTGTGTCTAGCAGCGTGAGCCCTGGGCTGGAGCTGGCCAAGCAGGCAGCATAGGTAAAACTTCTGTCTAGATATCCTGTGAGACCACAGCTCAGGAGGATACAAGTCAATGAACTCGTCATTCTTGTGCTCACCTAGCAGGAGGTTGCACTTGGCTGTATATACAACATCTGAAAATGAAGGAAAAAATTCACTTGTTGCTTTTGGACTGTCTAGGGCCGTGGTAACAACTGATACTGGAAAAAAAAAAAAGGCAGCTTTTCTTTCTTTTAAGTGAGATCTTTGCACAATCTGTGCTTTTGGCTACTAAGGAAAGAGTACTCTTTTAGTACTTCATTCTTGTAGATCATGAGTGTACTTGAACAATGTGTTAAGCATCCTAGCCCTTCTGAGTAGGGAGTACCGTCAACTCATTTGCTCATGTAGTTTGGTCCCCAGTTTGGCTACAGCAGCACAATTTCACAGTGTGTGCACGGAGTTTTATATCCGTTTTCGACAAAGTTTTGCTTTGGCATATTATGTGCTGCCATTCGGTACTACAATTTCATATTCTTCCCTGCCCCTACTGTGGTTTTGATACCTGTCAAAGTTGCTCTATGGCTGTTTGCATTTATTTACCTTTTTCACAACTCTCGTTCAGTATGGTTTATATTTTCTTCCAGATTGTTGGGTTATGCTTTCAGGTCATTAATCTCTACATTCCCTTCCCAGCAAGGTCGTGGAGGATCAGGCCTCAGAGGTCTCCTGGAATTTTCTTTGGCAGAGTCCAAGGTCGTGAGTTTGAATGCATTGTTTGAATATTCATCCAACAAGACCTTTGGACTTGCAGCGACTGAACTCAGCTGAGCACTGCTGCTTGCAGCAGTCGTGATCAGTCTTTGTTTGTTTAACCCAGGCTGTACTTTAAAGAGTTTTTGGTTACAGGCATGTTTGGGATCCTATATAGATTGCAGCGGCACCGACGTTGTTATATTATCCCTGAGTATCTTTATGGCCACTGAGCAAAAAGGGAGGCTCTATTCTTTTCACATAGTTATATAATTAATGAGTTATTCTAATGGCTTTTACGTATTATTTGGGGAGATTTTGAGTGAAGTTACACAAGGTCAACATTTCAGAAAAAAGTGAGACTTCTATAACTGAGGGAGTAATAAGACACATGCATTACCACTTCTGGTAGAATTTTCATTTTATATAAAAATGTCTGTAGTTCTTTGGATTTCAGGAGGACCTCTCTCCCATATGTGCCGGGCTAAAAGCTGTTTTCCAGATACTGCCATTAGACAACTCCAGGACTTGTAGCTCATGAGCTTTGCCTACCTGCAGACAAGTGATTCTGATAACGCTGCAGGCGGTTTCCCTGTGGCTGTTTCAATCCTTGTGACAGAAAGGAAAATGGTAAAAAAATCACATGTGTTTCCACTTAAATTTCTTCTGGGATGACAGGAACAGTTACAAAAACTAGTTCATGAATGTTCACGGGGAAGGAGAAATAGAAACAATAAAAAACTGGAGTAGAGGACTAGAGGCACAGAGTTGGGATAACTTCGTCTTAAACACAGTTCCTGAAGACACGCTGGTGTAGAAGGTGTGGCCATCTAGCAGGAGGTAGGGAGGTGCATTTTGCATGTCTCCAGGGAGATTTATTGTAGAAAATATTAGGAATGGTCATTCTACCCATATGTATTAAAAGGTTATTTCTTTAAAAACTATACGTAAGTGGAAGAAATCTGCCAGATCTGCGGTGTTTGGCACCACAGTCTCAGAGCCTTTGGAGAAGTAGGTGCTCAGAGTAAGCTTGGTGCATGCCTGTAGGTCTGTGGGGTGCAGGGTCTTTGGGTGTAAAGCCAGGGTGCTTTAGGATATCCGATAAAGAAATAGGGGTTTGCGGCTCACAAAAACATGATAGCTTGTGATCATGTGGTCTCTCCAGCTTGATAGGATGGAGAAGTCCCTGTCCCAGCGGCTCATCGGTCTCTCCCACCGGCACAGGACTGCTTCAGGCAGCTGGCAGAGCTGCTCCTGGGACCCACGTTTTGTTAAGCCTCCAGTCAGCCAGGGCAGCTTCCAGCAGTGCCCTCTCTTAACATGGCTGTTTCTGCTGAAGAGGTGCTGGAATTCTCCTGGGAGCAGCCGCGCCAGCAGTCCAGGGCAGGCGTTAATCTCCAGTGACGGGGAGATGACAGGCAACCGGGGCAGGCCAGGGGCAGTAACCTTTGCAGTCTGCACAGCTGGCATCGCAGAGCGACACACGGCCAAATGCCTCAGCGTCGGGGAGGCATTTAATACCCACTGTGCTTTTATTCCTCATTATACGTACCAAGTATGCTGTCTTTAAGTTACGTGGTGAGAAGGTTTTTTCTGCTAGAGATGAAACTTGTACTATGGACGTTAAGTTTTGCGATATCCATAGATTCAGCATGGGATATAAGATCACTCAGC
>NW_010223552.1:0-35323 GCF_000690775.1 Eurypyga helias | reverse complement strand
AGCAGGAATATTTGCAATATAATTGTAGGCTTCACTGCAGCCGTTCAAAGCATTTGGAATGATTGTGGCAAAAAGTATTAAGAAACGCAGTATTTGGACCTCGCTAGAAGTTAGTGCATGCTGCTCAGGCAGCTGTGGACCACACCTGTACTGTGGAGTTGGTCGTTTTGGCTCTGGCTGTGGCCAGTGCTCCGTGCTGTAGAAGAGATGAAGAATTCGTAATGCAAGTGCGTGTGCCTGTGTGAAGACAATTACAGAAGGAATTAATACGCTGTAACTTCAAAGAGCGCTTTCCAGCAAGCAGAAAATCACAGTTTAGCCCACGGACTCTTGTCCCAAGGCATTTGTCCATTTTGCCTTACAGGGCACAGTTTGACTTCTTCAGCGTATACAGTGTAAGTGATGCAAGCCCAATTTTAGATACTCAGCTAGCCGTGACACATAGCCCTGAGAAATGCTCATTATTCTTTGGCTTCGCTGTTCTTTATACTTCTTATTTATTCAAACAGATTACATTCCCATTTGGATGGGATTAGCTGTGGTTTGAAAGTATTGCTGCGGTTTGTCCTGTGAAAATGAGTGTAGTACTTAGCTGAGCGATGTCTGCTTCATGACCTGAAACATCTTGGATAGAGCATACAAAACTGTCAGCATTTGTATCTAACTAGATTTCCTGTCGTATAAAGACACGAGTCACATTTGGGGACTTCTCATGAACTTAGCAGTCCTCTACCCTGGGGAAAACACAGAATCTGGGGGGGTTTCTTCATAGCTTTTCTAGGAAACAGATGTATTTTTTTCTCCCTTGCTGTTTGAGCTTCTGATTAACAAAAGTAGCCAGAACAGTCTAAAACGACAGTGCCGAACATTTTGCTGTGATGGGGCACATGAGAGAGCATCCTGTGGAGTGATGTGCCTGCATGCGCGTGTCCCCGTTGTGCCCCCATCCTGTGCCACTGCTTATACGGCCCAATGAAACCCCATACACAGCTGTTTTCTCAACAGTCAGCAACGTGACTTTGCCTTCAAACATTTTAACTTTACATTTTTAGGATTAAAAATAACCAGATAAGCGCAATATATGTGAATTACATTTAATGCTTATTTATGCCATTTAGTGTGGCAAACCTGAATTTTCTTAAAGAGACAGCATTATGCAGCTCGGCTTCCAAATTAATTTTTCAGAATGCGAAACAGAGCGTTTAAGCCGCTGTGAATAGCTGCATTGCTGTTATGAACATGAACTATTTTTCCTAATTTCATTTAACAGTTCTATTTTGGATACAAGTACTTTTGTTGGTGTTGGAAACCCACGCACAATAACGAAGCTCTGATGTTGAAGGACTGAAACTCTAATTGACTGGCCTTGTCTCTCTGAAGGCAGAGTGCCATGTAAACAAGAAAACACAAACCATAAATGGTGAAAAGCTTACTTTTGAATTTTAACCTCCTGAGCTAGACTACTGAAAATTTATACTGGGAACCAACCTCAGCATGAATATGCACCATTATTTTCATAGGAAACATACTTTTTTTTTAATCCTCTGTATTGGAGGTATTGTTAAAACACAGTGTAACCTCTTTATGCTATGTATGTATTTCTTGGCTCAAATTGAATTGTTCCTTGACTTAAATTGAAGTGAGAGAAAAACCTGTTTATATTCATAGAATCACAGAATGGTTTGGGCTGGAAGAGACCTTAAAAATCATCCAGTTCCAACCCCCCTGCCATGGGCAGGGACATCCTCCACTAGACCAGGTTGCTCAAAGCCTCATCCAGCCTGGCCTTGAACACTCCCAGGGATGGGGCATCCACAGCTTCTCTGGGCAACCTGTTCCAGTGCCTCACCACCATTCCTTTCAAATGGAGAGAGTTAAAAATTAGAGTGCAAACAAAACTAACCTTGATATCAATCTCACACTCTCCGGGATGCACCATTCCACCTCCCCAAGGGAGACTTGTGCCCATCCAAGACCATCCCTTCACTAAGGAGGACCTTAGGAAGAATAGGAGGTCTTGTTGCCATTTCTGTTTCTTGAATATTGAGCAGCAACCACAGATACAACAAGATGACAGATTGTAAGTCTGGATTTCAGGTATATGGCTTCAGTCAGGTGAACTCAGGTAATATCAGAATTTTTGCTGACTCTGTTTCCTTAACTTACAGTTTTAACATATGGCTGAGATGTCATTTCACAATACCTAAGTATTTACAGTCTTAAATGGGAAGTGTCTGTTCCTGTTTACCATGCTTTATACTGTGCCTCAGTAAAAGGGCTACCCCTGGCCATCTGTTAATCATCTAAGAGTTCTACATCCCAGACCCTGAAGAAACTTGTGGCTGGTGTTGAATACAATGGCCAGCGTGGAATTCAGCAGCAGAAATGTGAAAACCCTGGCCTGGTGTCTTTCCTTTGCATTTCTGTGCGCTCTGGCCTTTCTGCCAGTAGCAGAATATCCTTTGGTACCTTCAGGGTCCTGTTTGTGACAAAGACTGCTCTCATCAGCTGTATCCCATTAGGTCCTGGAGTTTGTGCTCTGTAGATTAAAGTCACGTTGCGTGGTCCCCTGGACCTGACGAAAAGCTGTTGGTAGTCAGAGACTTCAGTGAACTTTGTGTCAAACCCTTTCTCTGGAGCTGGACCCACACCAACGAACTCCCATTCCCACAAGAAACGTGCACAATCTCAAAACTCTCCGTGTTCGCAGCAGACTCCAGCTCCCATGGTGTAGCTTATCTCATCCGTGGTAAACACCGAGAACCAAAGCTTACTACTTTTACAAGCTGAACCTAACAGAGGAGAGTTTGTTCTTTTCTACTATTCTGAGGCTTTCTATTTTTATACTGCAATGAAAAGCAGTACCTAGTACCTCAGCAATCCTCTGATTCCTAAATGGAGTTCACTCTTGGGATCAAGGAACTTGTTCCTCATTTTGATTTTTCCTAGACTTTCCCTTTGAGCCAGTGAATAAATTGTCCCTGAATTTTCTTGCCTCTAATATGTCCTCATCATACTCCCCAGCTGAAATGATTTCTCAGAGAACAGGAAACAGTTTTCCCAAATGTGTATTTATAGTATTTTCTTGATAACGATGGACCCCTGAACTTTCCCTAGTTACCTATATAGAGATATTTTTAAAAATTGCAGTTAGTACAATTCCTAGATTTGTCTGTGTTACTCTTTAACAGCATTCAGATGTACATGATCAAGGTGGTTAAACTCTTTTTTTACAACAATCCAGCATTGAAAGAAGGGTGATTTTTGAACACTTTCTGAGATGCTAAAGGAAGAGACTGTGAGCATTTTAGATATATGAAGCAAACCAGTAGCTTTTCATGTTGCAAATTGTTATGTAAAGACATTTAAAGCCTCCTGTAGTCATTATGGTTTCTCAGCTGGATCCAGGGATATCACACAGAGCTACAAAAAACATTTTGTGATTGAGGCTGCTATCGATGCAGTCTTCAGAATAACTGTTTTATGCTTTCCAACATCTCTTTACATTTTAAGCTAATACTAATGATTTTAAAAATATATTTTGAGGTTTTGGTATAATTTCAAGAGAGTCCGCAGGGCGAAGGGGTGTGGAATCAAACAGCCAAATAGAGGCGATGTCCCTGCCCATGGCAGGGGGTTGGAACTAGATGATCTTTAATGGCCCTTCCAACCCAAATGGTTCTGGGTGAGGCTGCTGCGGCTCCGTGTCCAGCATGTATTTCCGATACTATATGTGTATATGTGTGTGTGATATGTGTATATGGCTATATATACATATGGATCGACACAGACAGAAGACACAGAGCAGTCCCACAAAATGAGTGGCATAGATGACTTGATCCTGTTTCTCCTCTCTAGCTGTTTAAGATGAAAGTCAAATATAGACATCTATATAGACATATAGAGAGAGAGAGAGCATACGTATGCACTCAGTCTAGTCTGTAGCTGCCCTGGGATCCCAGTCTCCCCAGTCAGTGGCCCTTGGGCATGCAGATCCCTGAGGTCCAGCCCTGCCCCACTGCAGTTGCTGGTATCTCAGCCACTTGGTCTCCTCTGCCCATGGCTCCAGTTGCTGAACTCAGAGCCAGAATAGGCTGCCCCTTGCTGAGGAAAACAGCTGGGAATAGAGCTTAACAAGAAGCATCGCGCTGGTCAGGTGCAGCGTATGGCAAGACTGTGTGAGATTCAACATGGCCAAGGGCTGAGTCTTGCACTTGGGTCACAACAACCCCATGCAATGCTACAGGCTTGGGGATGAGTGGCTGGAAAGCTGCCCAGCAGAAAAGGATCTGGGGGTGATCCCCCCTTCTGTGAAGGCCTGGGGAGCTGTCAGTGGGGCTCTCTTGGCACCAGCATGGTGCCCGGCAACATTACCAGAGTTCCTCTGGATGTTTGTGTGGTCCTAGATGGGTCCTTGCGTCTATAGTAATCAGCCAGTCTAATGATGAAGCTCTGTGCTCTGGTTCTATGTCTCAACTGAGATGTTCCCTTCTGAACTGGTGGCACAGGCACCAAACCACTTGTATGTGGGTGAGGTGGTACCTGGAGTTTAGAAGTATAGTGCCCTTGTTTCCTAAGGACCCTGTTCAATATTTGTTATGACATTGTTTATCTTTTTTCCTGGAAAGCTGAGTGTACATACGATTTCTTTTGATGCTCGAGTTCTGGGATTTTGTCTCACTGTCTTCAGCCTGCTCAGACAGGCTGGGCTGCATAGGCAGATAGCTTTTGAGAAGCTATAGCCGAAACTTTGTGCCCCTGTGGCAGATTGCTGAGAGGCTTTCCTGAATGCTTTGAGCTATTCAGTGGGAAACAAAGAGAGCAACCGGCTCACCCTGGAAAGATGACTCGGTACCCTGGAAAGAAGGAGGTCTTGGTGTGTGTCATATTACTCTGAGTCAGCTTTTTCACTGAGAAGATTTAATGATAAAAGCATGTTTACTCAAAACACAGAATTACAGGAATGGAATGAAGTCACTAAAAAAGTTAAAATCACAAAAACATATTACTAAGGGTAGACTTAAAGCAAAGTCGTCTTTCCTGCTTCAGCTTTTCAGGTCACTTGTAAGGCTAATTAGCTCTTTCGAAGCTTGCTCTGCGAAGTAGTTAGAATTAAGTGATGAATTACAAATGTCTGGCTTCTGGGTGGTTCCCAGAGAGTGCTGCTTTGGGTAACCGCTGCTCCTGCCTCTCTCCTCCTGTGTCCCTGGCCTTGTTTTCTGTGTTGGGCCATGGGGCAGTAGCATGTGATGGTGCTGGGCCAAGTCACTCACAGCCACCATCTCACCACCATGGCTTGATGACCATTTCTGCGTACCAGTGCGTTAAGTAGGCATTAAGCTTTGGTGAGGTTTTGGTACTCTTAACGCATCATGTGACTTAAAAGCTTTATTTCATGAGAAATAAGAATAATGGACTTTTTTTTTTTTCACCATCTTGATTGTACCTGCTATACGCTTTGCAGAGAAGCTCTCCCAAATCTATAAACACAAGGGGAGAGGAACAGAGTGCCTAGGCACTGTCATCTTTTACTGTCTAATAAATGAAGGGCAGCATCTCCTAGGACCTTGCCAGAGTCCAGTTTCTTACTGAGTTTGTTTGATTTCACTGCACTGGAGGTGGTCACTTACGGAATGAAAATACTGACGCAGGAAAGCTCAAAGAAAAGGAAGGAAGCTTATTAGAAATTCTGAGTTTAGGATCTGGTTTTAGAACCTGAAGTATTCCAACGCTTGGTTCAAACTAAAGTACAATCCCCTAGGCTGACTCTGTGACTAAAACTGAAGAAAAGGATGCAAGGTAGACTGACCTTCAGATATTAAAAAGCATGATTCTTTTTGCATCTGAGGGGAGATTAGAAAAGCCCTCTGTCCAAAATGGAGTAAAATTAGTTGATCCAAGGTGACCTTTTCAGTTCATTGCACTGAGTGGTTATGCTGTAGGATGCAACAGCTCTGGACCAGAATGGTGGGAATAACATCACCAGAAGGTTGTATTGGTTCATGCTTAGTGAGAGTGTCCTGAGTTGCGAGCCATTAAGCTGTTAGTATTTCAGATATCAACATGTAACCTGAAACAGTGAGCCAGTCTTGAAATTAGAACAGTTTTCCTTACGTAACGATGGGAGTGCTTCCAGACACTGGAATCTGCTGCACTGACATTAACGGTAGTCCTCAGATTTGACCTACCTAAATACTTTCTGCAGCCTAGATGTGTGAGCCCGTGATTATAATACTGAAGGTGTCATGATAGCTGCTGATGTGCACCATCTTGCTCCGTGGAAGTAAAACAATTCAAGTAGATTGTTACACCTGCTGTTTCTTGCTACAGGTGTAGGCTGGAAGCAAGGTAACCGACAGAGTCACTGTTGGAAAAAGTAGAATCAATTTTATGGCTTCGGTGCTTGCTTGACTTTTTCTCAACAATTTCTATCTTTATCTTTGACAACCATCTTATATGAACCTTAACTGAGGTAGAGCTGAAAGCTCTGACGTCCTCGGTGGGACTGTCAAGCCTGTTCAGTTTTTCTTTCAAAATACAAGGAGGTTTTCCAGGGACTTCTCTGTTGACAGCATTTTTTTAAAACCCTGTAAGGGTATATTTATTTTTTACTGTAGAAAACACTGGGATGAAATGAAGAAGTGGGAATGTGGCCTTTTTTAAAGGCCAGATATTGATTTCTTTTCCCTACTGATAAATGGGCTTTGGCAGTTGGTAATCAATAGCTACGACCTTTTAGTGTTTGTGGGATGCTTCACTAGATGCAGAGCAATTAATTGTTTCTAGCAGTGGTACTTGCTTAATCGGTTTTGGTGGCAGCTGGAGAGGAATATGGGTGTTCTCCTGGCCAGTGATTAAGTTCCATGTATCTTTCAAGTCTGGTAAGACTCCAGAAATGCGTAAAAACTCTGTTTTGTAAATTAATATCAGAAACTATTATTAGCTTTTGTTCGTAGTTCAAGGATGATGTCATATTTGGCATAGTGCTGCAGAAAAACTCCCAGCTCATGGCTCAGATCTGTTCTTTCTCAAGTTGATGTCTTCGGTGTCTGCTCTTCAGGCTGCCTGTCCCTCCTAAACAGGAATGGTCCATGTGATACCAGCTTTTTAGGGGCTGATTCAGTGCTATCACCTTCATGGGAAGAGAGACAGGAGGCTTTACTTGGAGCTCGTCATGACTGCATGATTTCCAGCTACCTTAGCCTTACCTACAACTCAATTAAACAGCATTAGCTTTTTATGCTGGCATAAAGTCCTCTAAGTCCATTACAGCTAGAGAGCCCCGGGCTTCGTGGGAGAAGCACACAGAACTTGCTCCTGGATTTTTTAATTTTTTTTTCCCATCCTTCTATTTATACTGCTAAATAATTGCAGTAATTTAGGGTTAAAAAAGGCTTGAGGAAGCATAATATCACAACAAAAACATATGTTTGGAACTGTAAAGCATCGCAGGAAACAGTGTTCTTCCAAGTTTCATGAAGTTGCAGTATGTTAACAGACGTTTTGTAACGTCTTTTCCAGTCTTGGCTTTTCATACAATGAGGATGGGAGCTAGTGAATTTGGTTTAACTACGTTAAGTAAAAGTCACTAGAATTGTGGAGTAATAAATTGGTCTTTAATAAGTCTCTTTTCAGTTACTGGAAGTTTTCCTGAATATTTAGTTGAATAAAGTTTTGAATATATCAAAAGCCTGAAAACTTCCTGTATATTGTGACTATTAAATTTAACTTACTTTTGCTACCATCAGTTATAAGCAACATCTGTTCATCGGAAAGGCAGCGTTATAAGGAAAGGTGAATACTATTCTTCATATAGTTCAAAAAAGCATCCCTTCAAACCAGCCACATCATCAGTTTGTGAGGACAGTCTTACTAATTTTGTTAAATTATTATTTCCCTTGTTTCTGAGTTCTTTGGCCAAGGATGCCTAAGTGCTTCATAAGAATACTGTAGGATTTGCAGTTAAAGGTAAAATATTTATTTGTCAGATGCCTTTTTTTAATGTTATGTTTGCTGGCTGAAACAGCCTCCTTACCCTTCATCCGTAGAAATGTTTTCTGCTTCAGATGTGTAGTTTTATGCTCTAACAAGGTTGAAAAGGATTCGGTAGCTTGAGAGGCGGAACAACCAATATACAGCATTGGAATAATGACAGATTTAAAGCCAGGTAACGTGAATTAATAGGACTATAAAAGAAAGTCTCATAATACTAGAAAACAAGCACACCCCCCATTCCCAAAGGAATTGTACAACATCTTTATAGATCTGATGTGTCCTAAGAGAAAGCATTTCACACCATTATCACATTATGCACAGCAGAAGAAATATTAAAGAAGTAGACACTGAAGGGATAAATAAGAAGGGTAAATAGTACAGAGGTGTAATTTACATTTATTTACAACTGTCTACTCTCCATTAAAGCTAGATTTCATGAATGGAGATGCGTAGGTTTCTAAGGGAATGGACAGAAAAGGCAGCCCAGTGAACTGTCCCCTTACCGTCACTGCAGTGATGAGGGGACAGGGTATTGCCAGCATGTAGGCAACGTGGCTGATGCTCTGGTGTCTCAACCCGAGACAGCTCCTGCAAGACCAACCCGCCTGTCCCTCACACGTGCTTTGCAGCATTCCCAGTCGGAGGAGCACTGTGCCAAGAACTTGGACCAACCCTTGGCTGCAGAGGTTATGGCGTGGTCCTTTGTCTTGCTGGTGCCCACTGCAGGTTGGATATTCTCTGGGCTGGAGGTCTGACTACAGAGATTACCTTCCCCAGACAGAGTGAGCTGGAGGTCTGACTACAGAGATTAATACAAACCTTCCCCAGGCAGAGTGACTTACAGAAAACACTTGACAGCCTAGTTTTGTGGAAGGCCTTTATTGACATTCCCTTAAGATAAACAACATTATTCCTTTGTGGTTTTGCAACTCATCAGTAATAACACGATGCTGGACTACTCTGTTTGAATCCTTTAGACCCTAATGTGTAGTGTAAGTGATGTTGTTTTCTATGGGTTTGTCAAAACTCTAACAGGTGTCTTAAAGGCAGTAACACTTCCAGAGTATTTTTCTCCCTTTTTTAGAAATCATTACTGTATTGTAGTGTGCCATAAGCAGTGGAAGTGAAGCAGATGTTCAACTCCTGTAAAAGTACTGCCTAGAATATTCAGCTTAGCCTGACAAATAGTCCTTATGTGACCTGTCTCTCCTGCTAGACTTTCTACTTTTTTGCATATCATTAAGTCTTTCTGTAAAATCTAATGTAATATGAAAGTGTCCAGTTTTAACGGCTCTGCAGAAAGTAACTTCACATGAATCTTACTTTACCTCTCAGCATCAGTAGCCCTAGGCTGGAAGGTAAGCATCCCACGGTGTTACAAGGAATGGGATCAAACCAAAGCAGCACCAAGACAGCTAGCAAACATCACCACTTCATGTACACAAATACATTTTATAAATAAACAGGAAGTTTTAAAGAGTACGCTACTTGCTATTTTAAGGAAAAAACTCCACAAATTTTCCTATGAAAACTTTTAAAGCTAATCACTAGGAGAGGTGAAAAGTGTTCTCTGTAGAATTGTGCTCGCACTAACATTATGGTGTTTTAGAGATGCCTTTCCAAATACAACAGCTGTTTTTTTTTGTGTGTAGATGGTCCTAGATGCCTTTCCAAATACAACAGCTGGGTTTTTTTGTGTGTAGGTTTCTAAATAGTGTAGATATTCAGTAGGAGAAATGAGCTGTAAAAACTGAAATGTAAATATTTTTCATTTCACAAGCGTGTTGCTCCTGCTATCTAATACACATACATACATACATGTGTGTGGGTTTCTGAATGTGCTGGCAGGTGCCATAAGCTAATGTTCCTGAGACTTTGTAAGAGTGAGACAGAGGAGCTGGCAGCTTTCAGAGCCTGTTCAGTGCTCTGCTTCATGTCCTTCCTGATCAGAAAGCCTCAGGATTTATTTTGCTCTGCCTGCTCCAAGTGCTTGCAACCTCAACAGGCAGCAAAGGAGGGACAAAGTGACAATGCTGAAGGACACACATGCAGTAGTTCCTCTAACTTCCTGCAGTAATCGATTTGTCTGCTGGGGATTCATCACGTTTCTGCGTGTTAAATAAACCCAGACATCTACAGCTGATGTTAAGAAACCATTTGTCTTACGACCCAGCTGTAGTTTTGTGGCTCTTCTACCAAATAGCCAGTAAGGGAATCGAGGAAATGGTTCCTGGATCTCTGCTGACTTTCTGTTTAAACGCATTGTTCTTCGTAATGGTTGGTAGCAGCTTTGTGTCTGTTACTGAAACATGCTTCGTCCAAAATAATTGTCAGTAATTGTCAAAATTCTTTTTACAAGCCTAGGGAGCGCGTAGTCCAGCTTTCAGCAGTTTATAGTAAATAATTGAATTGAAAAAACCTAACTGGGATGCTTGCAGGTTATTTTTCCTCCTTAATTGTGCTTCTTATGTGCTTGTGATGTAGTATTGTATGAAGTAGTTCTGAAAATGACAGTAGCATCTCCTTACCTTATTCCCGGTGCATCTGTTGCCAGTAGAGTCTGCTGAACTTTGCTACTGAAGGAAGTCTGTGCTGCCCTTGGCTTTTTGTGCCAACATTGCAGAATCAGCTCATATAAAGTAGGGAGTTTATTTTATGGCTAACATAATGGTGAACTGAAGTTTTTGTAGTTTGACTTAATTTTCACAGTGTTCAGTTTCTGTTCTCAGTTTTTAAAAACTCTTGAACGGTGATTTTTTACTGCCATTTCATGGTACATATAATGAAGCAGAAGAGGTCTATTTTCCTACTCCGCTGCCTCCCAGGGTATCGCTCGCACGTCACGAAGAGAAAGGCTGCATATGAAGGGCTGGCCAAGTGCCAGAGGTGTCCTCACTGGACTACAAACTCTGTATCACCTAGAAAGCACTTTTGACTTTTCAAAATTCAGGGTGGATTTTGAAATCAATTTTGAATCAACTGGAGATTTCTTTGGTTATTTGAATTCATGATGGAGAAAACTTGTAGTGTTTATATCACTTGTAGTGATTATAACACGATGGATGCCAGGGAAGATTTCTTGTATTTATGTTAGATGAGAGCAGTTAATTTGGTGACATGCGGTCTCCACTGCCACCCTTCTCTCACCATGTTTGCTAAATCTGAGCACGTATCTTAATTTCTAGGGTTTTCCTCCCCCACATCCTTCAGCACTGGAATTGAGGTGGCAGGAAATCCAGCTTGAGGCACTGTTATTTTTGTTCATCGTACAAAGTTGATGTTTTAAAAATAAATAAAGTTATTTTTACAAAAGGGCAGTAACGTGGGTGAACATAACATAGAAAAATCACGGAGGAGACAGCAAATCCTTAAATGTTAAATAATCTGCTTTACAAATTAGAAGACTTATGCCAGTTTCCATCCTATGTGGGACCTTTCTGCAGTGAGACTTGGTGTTTCACAACAGACCGGCAATAGTCAACAGTATATATTTCTGCTTTGGGGGTTTTCTTTTTTTCTGATGCAGATACAGAAAGAAACTTTCTCTGTGTGTTCTTCAAATTAATTTCTGCTCTATTCCAGAATAACGTATTAGATCTTAAGGCAAGAACAGAACATGATGATCCAGGCTGACCTCCAGTGAGGCCAAATGTTCCCCTATCTACCCCAGCATCTTGTGGCTGAAATAAAACAATTTGTGATGAATTTCTTTAAGTACAAAATTAAATGCATTAAGAGCAAATGAATACTTACACTCCTATTTGTTAGATACATTGGCTCCAGATGTCAGATAGGTAACCTGTTTGAAAATTTGATTCCTTTTTCCCCTTATCTTCCTATTTTTCATACTGAATAGAAAATGTGTTATTGTGGATTGGATGAATCCTTACTAAATGTTTGACTTATTCATAGTAAAAGTAAGAGCAGCATTATAAAACCAGCTGAAAGCCTGAGACCCTCTGCTTCCCAAAATGCTGTCTATTGGCTGGCATAGAGGCAGAAGAGGTGTCCCCTGTCACCTGATAACCATTCCTGGATTGGGAAGTCAGTGTGTGTTGACAACATGAGTGGTCATGGGAAAAGCATTAGGAAACCAAGCACAAAATCAGAACAAGTACTCGGAACAAAATCGGTGGAGGAAAAATTACGGCCGAGGGGTTGTTCAGGCTGAGCTTTGGCAGGATAGGGCTGGGAACTGTTACTAAAGAAACTATCTTTTCTTTGATTGTATGGTGTAAAAGTGAAAGGGATGTTGCATGTTTTTTGTAAGAGAGCTGGGCTTTATCAGACAATGCTCAACTCCACTGCGGTTTCTTTTTCTTACACCAGTAACCCGCAAAAGCAGGACTCGGCTTTATGGGTCAGAAATGCATAAATGCTTATATACACTATATGCACGCATGTAATTTAAATTTCTGATAGAGCAAATTGACTAGATGGAGTTGGTAGTGGAGGTCAGAATTTAATAAGGTTATCTGCTTCAGCAGAATGTATTTCATTTCAGTCCAAAAACGGTAAAGCAGGCCTAGGCATCTAAGCCAATAGACGTGAAAAAATAGTGAATACATTTTGTACGGATTGGCCAAGTTCATCTTGCTCAAGCTTCCTTGGCTCCTAAAATAATACAACTATTGACCTAGTTCTAAAAATATATAGGGTCAGGTAATAACTTAATTCTGATGTCTTTTGTGCAAACTTTGAAACGCTATCACTTGAGCTGGCAAACACGTGCTGGCAGGGAACGGCGCCATTGTGAAATGTTGCAGACTGAAAAAAATCACCTGCTTGTCCTGGGATGAGCGCCATCGCTGTCTGATGGAAATGTCAGGCTGGTCACTCAGCCTCTGAATGGGATGCAGATGTTTCCAGTGGGAGAGAAATTTACCTATATAGCACAGGAGATCTTGCAGCAAGAGGTGACACTTAGTGTTTTGAATGCGAGTTCTTCTGTGGGAACACAGAATTTTTTTTTTTTTTTTTCCTTTTCTCTAAAGGCAAACCCACAATCTGGTAAATATTAGAAGAAGATTGCTCATGTACTGGAAGAGATTCAGGGCAGCTGTTTGTTTTGGCTGATACAATTTTAAAATAAATATTCCTAACAAAATAATAGAAAAATATATGTAGAATATTGTACCTTTATTTGGCATTTATGGTACGGTGCACCAAGTTCTCATTAAAGTTATCATCGCTTTTACGTAGTCGTTGGGCATCTAGTCAAAACAATGTATGCTCACAAATAACTAGGCCTGTGCCTGGAATATTTAAGCAATATGTGACATCGGCTTTCCTTATTGCCCTTATTTGCTCCTTTTTTTGCATGTGTGTTGGGCATCAGGTCCGTGAGCTGGGTCCAATGTTCAAATCCAATTATTGGATTACTTCTTCTCCCAGTTACTCCCTCAAGTCCTTTCTGCACAATCCTTTGATATCTGTATAGAAACTGGCCTGCAGTTCATTTTCCTGGGTGGGCTTACTGAAAAGGGAAATAGAGCAGATTGATGTTCTTCCTTTTTTAGTATTTATGTCCTTTTGGATCCCAACTGGAAAGTGAGAGACCAGAAGCAAAACACACATCAGTTTATCATAAACATGGTCCTCAGGAAATACAGCAGCCTGCAGGTCAGAGGTAGGGGTGTGTTAGTAACTGTTCCAGTCTCTGAACGCCATTGCCCTGCTTCAGCAAGCTGCTTCCAATAGTCCATTCATTCTGTAGGATATTCCTAGATGCTTTGTATTCCCTCTGTTTACAACCAGTTCCTACCCTCCATGAGCGCGAGAAAGTTTACGGGCCCTGCCCTATCACCATGCCTCCCCTTTGAACTTGAATCTTTGGCTGAAATCTGGACGTTCTCCTAGGCCTCATTCCTTGCATATTTATTTAATTTCATGCCGACTGTCTTCCTGCTCTGGGCTTTGCTTTGATGTGACCACATTTTGTTTCCATTATTTAAAGTTACAAAAAAACCTATTTCCTGTTTCCTTGTAATTCCATAATTTAGTACATTTTAATGTGTCCATGAATGTTTCTTTCATGTGTATATAATGTCAAATAGAGAAGAAAATCCAGGATGATATAAAGAAAAGCTTTATCAGCATTAGTGGGGATAACTCTCTTATTTCTGGGCAAAGGCCACAAATGAGTTATTCAGGACATGATAAATGAAGGGGAGACTATTGTAAGAAACTTTTCTATCATGCATAATCCGCATAAATCGCTGTATATGGACAGAGGAATACTTTCAACAATTTTAAATTGTTGTTGTGACTAGAATGACTTCAAAATATAAATGTTAGTTTATTAGAACAGTCGGATCAGTTGAACAAGGTGGTGTGTTTTAGAGCAGTTTAGGTGTGATGAAGTCTTACCAAAGCAAGGCAGGCTCTGGGAGATGCTTGACTAGGTGGGATTTCGGGCTGACTCTTTTGAGGACCACATCTCCATCTCCAGTACACTTCGTCTATTGTGAAGCCGTCAACTCCAGAGTCCTCAGGTCTGGGGCGGGAAGTCCTCTAACTAGGACTACCCTGAAGTCAGGGGTTTCTGGCTCCTTTCTCACCCGTTTTCTCATTCCTCACCTTTGTCCTAGCACCCTTTGTGCAACCTGATGAGGCATGCTGTCATTGCATCTATGGCGGCAGGGTTTATTTTGCTGAGCAGACCCAAGGGGGATCAAAGAGCTTATGTATTTTTGGCAGAACAACATATCTAGGTTAGGGCTGATTTATAACAACTTTTATGAGGGTCCAATTTGGTCAGGAAAGAAAATAAATGCACTTGAAACACGCAGGCAAGACCCACAAAGGGCTGATGAGCCAGCACACATGATTTTTGTCAGCTCTAAGGGGGCCTCTTTCATGTCATTCACTGGTATACCTGTCCCTTTGCTCCAGGGTCCCCTGGGAGCTGTGAACAACTTCTCTGCCTTGAAGGCCCACTCTTTCTAAGAGCATATTATTTAGCTTGATGCAGTTGGAGCTTGGAAAACTTTTCTGGTAGGGTGAAGGACCACCTTTCAGTCCTGCAGAGATGCCAGCAGTCAGATTTAATTTGGTGATGAACTTACTAGTAGAAAGGAGAGCAGTTACTCTTCCCACCTTTCACCGCACTGAGTCTGGTTTCTCCAACACCTCCAACATTTTTATTCTATGAAGTGGAGGAAAATAACTTCTTCTGAGACACTTATTTAAAATAATGAGCACACTGGTGATCTGGAATGTTGAGAGAAAATCTGATGGAGGGATTAGTTGTGGTTTTGGGGGTGGGATATATTTGACTGAAATTGTGACCTGATCTTTAAAATAACGAAGAAGCAGCTTGGCACAGTTCTGATTTCCAATGTCTACTTTTTCACGGCTGATAGCAGGTTTAGGTAATCTGCTGCACTTTAGGAATAAGATGTTGTGTTTATAGCAGATGATTTTGTACAAACACAGTTCAGTAGCTGTCAAAAATTTAGATAGATTTTCAGGAATTATAAAGAAGAAATAAAGACCAAACGTGGAATGGAGCATTTGAAGCAGTTGCCTGGTTGATCCTTGCCTCCTCTGCTTGGATTTGCCGGGGAGCAGTCTCAGGATCGCAAAAGCAGGATTCATTTTAGGTGGAACTCACTCAAAAGATGCATTCAGAAATACACCTAATGTGCTTAATGTGCAAATGGGCATTTGGTCTGATCTATTCCAAAATGCGCACACATACCCCCAAACAGGTATAGAGTCAGGTCCTATGCTCTGCACTCCTGCCCCTTGGGTGCTGCAGTACTTGCTGCTGTGGAGGTAGCCGGAGAAGCTCCTGCTGTGTGCCGATGGCATGGAGGAGCGTGCTGTAGAGCTCTGCTTGCCACATGCTTGTGCTCCTCTCCAGGTGTCTCCTGGTACTGGGAACCTGATACTCGGCCAGCCTAGAACTTTGGTCTGTTACGGCTGCATGAAGGATATCACCATCTTAATTTGAACGGAGACCTTAGTAAGGATATTTTTGAAATAGCATTACAAAAAAAACCCTAAAAAACCCAATGACCATGTTTTTTGTCTTTTTGGTCATTTGAGCACTAAGGACCTCACCAGGAGCAGTGTATTTGTTGCACCCCTTTACAAATGTAAGTAGGAGGAACATCCATCCTGTTGCTAATACGGTCCATATCCCATATTAAGAACAAGCTTACATTTCTCATAAGAACTGGCTTTACTTTTGCTGTTCGTGAAAGCCTGGGAATGGGATCCCTCAGCCAAACTGTGCTCCAATGCTATTTGTCCTTGAATTTTTCCCTCCATAATGTTTTCATCTCAGAGGTTGTTTTCTGCCTCCTGGTGATGCTCCATCTTAATTAATTCTATACAGCATAACTTGAATATAGTGTCACAGCTAATTGCCACCATCTGCTTGTGAACCACAACATTTTTTTCTACCACATGTCAGAACAGCAACTGAACTCTGGCTACTTGAAATCTCTCCAGGAACAGACACCTAACTCAGATTCTCCGAGTTACTCTCTGGCAGTCCCCACTTCTCTCCATTGATTCCATGTGCTACTTAGAATCACAGAATGGTTTGGGTTGGAAGCCACCTTAAAGCCCATCCAGTTCCAACCCCCCTGCCATGGGCAGGGACACTTTCCACTGGACTGGGTTGCTCAAAGCCTCATCCAGCCTGGCCGTGAACACTTCCAGGGATGGGGCATCCACAGCTTCTCTGGGCAACCTGTTCCACTGCCTCACCAGCCTCATTGTAAAAAGTAGTATTCCTTACATCCAACCGAAGTCTACCTTCTTTCAACATAAAACTATCACCCCTTGTCCTGTCACTACAGGCCCTTGTAAAAAGTCTCCCCCACCCAGCTTCCATGCAGGCCCCTTCAGGTACTGGAAGGTGCTATAAGGTCTCCCCGGAGCCTTCTCTTCTCCAGGCTGAACAAGCCCAACTCTCTCAGCCTGTCCCCATAGCAGAGGTGCTCCAGCCCTCTGAGCATCTTCGTGGCCTCCTCTGGACTCGCTCCAACCAGTCTATATCCTTCTGATGTTGAGGGTTCCACAGCTGGACACAGTACTCCAGGTGGGGTCTCACAAGAGCAGAGTAGAGGGGGAAGAGTGGAGTAGAGGAGGAGGCTTTTGGTGACCTGTATGTATCCATCTCAACTAAGCTGGAGTGGAGGAAGCATATACACCTTATATTTTCTGGGCTACACACTCACCTGAAATGTCTGGAGAGCAGTCCTTGGGGACAGTTAATAATGGGAGCTTTTATTTCTTGGTGCATAACAGCCCTTCAGTTCAGGGCACCTTTCTGGTGCAGTGCCCAAACCACGAACCGTGAGGCTGAAGGATGGTTTCAGCCACAGCAGCAGGCAGGCTGCAGTTTGAAGTGAAGGGGGATAGGTACAGACACACAGAATATCTGGGTAGCCCTAATTGCTCCAGTAATCAAAGAAAAAGTGGACGTGTTCACACAGGATACTATGCACAAATGAAGAATGACTTAAGAGAGGACTTAGGCTCCATGCTTCTTACTTAGACAGTCTTTCTTTGTCACCCAGGTATCCTAATGAATTAATTGCCTGCAGTGGCCCTGCCTACATGAGTAGTGAGGTTTTTGCAGGTGCTGGTCCTATTAATCTTGAGGTGATAGACCCTGGTACACCAGTGTGTCAAACTTGGGGTTTTTGTATATAAAAGTGTTCTATTTCCAGATGAACAACAGTGATGGGTAACTAACGTGCCTATGTCTGTGTAGAATGAAGGACGCTGGTTAGTGCTGAGCTGTCACTTCTTTCTCTCTCCCTTCTTTCTCTTCACTTCTCTCCTGTACGTTCAGGTGTTGGCTGCAGTCCCTGGAACCAGCTGCTATCAGACTGTGGAAGATCTTCTTTTGATGCCAGCGGCAGCATCTGGACGCCTGGCACAGCTCTTGGAACAGTTGTCTTGATTTCTGTTGTGGTCAGCATGCAGCTGGAATTTTTTATCCTGCTCGAATGCCTTTTCTCTTTGGCTCACCTTGAATTAGTTGGAATTTGTATGTTTCCATCCCATGGGGTAAGCAGGACTCTTTGCAGTTACTTCTCAGTATTCGCGTAGAGAATCCTTGCAGACGAAATATAGGGAGAATTACCTTCTACCACTGTGTTTGGATGCACTTCTTATAGGAGAAACACACTAAAAGTTACTCTTATGCTGGAGCTGTTGCATGCTTGCAGAGCATATGGTGGGAGTGGGAGTACAAAAGGAGAAGCTTTTGTAGAGGTGCTTGCAATTTTTTTTTTTTAAATAGCTTTGTATTAGAAAATTCTAATTTATCCAAGCAGAAACTTTTTACAATATGTATTTTTAAAAACAGAGTTTCATCAAGGATCTTTCTTGGTCCAGGGTAGGAGTTCTGCCAGCAAATGTGGATATGAAAGCAAAAAAAACCCTGTAAATTACTAGTAACAGATCTGTCCCTCCTTTTCACCTGGGTATGAGGGAACCAGGTTCAGGTTCCTGTTCTACCCAAGGTAGTGCTGTGACAGCCTGGCTGCAAATTTGGGGTGTTTCCTGTTACTACCTTTACTAGGCCAGGTGAGTTTCCAGTTACTGCCTTCACTAGACCTGCTGGCTAGCACGTGTGGTCAAGAGACAGCTCAGGCTTCATGCTGAGTCCAGGGCTTCCCTGAACGAAGGGGTGAATTCAGGAGATGGAGAAGGAGGTGTCTGTCCCCACCATGTTAGAAAGTACTGTTTTGTCACACTGTGGGGCAAAACTAGGTATCAATGCTGCTTTTTTCTTTTAAAGGGCTTTATTTGTGGTCTGGGCCGTACCTAACAGCTCCTTCTCTTTTCATGCTTGCTTACTCTTTTCCTGTGTATGGGTCCGAGACATCTGAGGTGCAGGTTTCATCATCCTAGAAACACCCCTCCGCTGTCCCGTGCTGTGCTGAGGCAGATCCTTGCCTGACAGCAGTTCCTCGGCCTGCAAGCAAAGACGCACCCCACAGCAGGAGAAGCCAGAGCATTGCTACCAGATTAGGAGATGGGGTTGCTGGCTAGGTCAGCAGAGATCCTGTGGAAATGTAAAAGACAGCTTTCAGATTCGTCAGCTGCTCTGAAAAAGCCTGAGGTAGTTTCTGGAGCTATTTTTGGGAACGCAGTGAAAGAGAGGAAATGCTTTTTGGTTTGCTGGGGCTTCCTTTACTTAGGGCTGGGTGGCCATCACTTTTGGTGCCTTCGGACAACTTTGTTTAGGAGGAAAAGGTGCATTTCATTGTGCCCGAAAACGTGACCCCCGAACTGCATCAGGAGGGTTCTTTATGGGAAAGCACAAAGCAGCGTGTTGGCACCTGCGGTGTGGGCACTGCTGGGCTTACAGCCGCGGCCTGTGCCGGGGGGCCCGGCAGCCCCTGCCCCTGCCCACCTCAGCTGCTGCCCTGCTGTTCCAGGTGGGAGGGAGGGAGAAGGGGTTTTGGCCTCCTCAAACCCTTGCTTCTTTATGGAAGTGGCCAAAAGAGCCAAGTGGAGCTATTCTAGCCCAGGAAAGCCTTTTGCAGGTGATGGCTTTGCGTCCTCACCATCCTGAGTCGTTTGTGGCGGGAGAAGGAAAGAGAAGCTGAGAGTGAGCAGCGAGGGACAGCTGCTGGTCCTGGCTCCACTGAGGATGAACAGGCTGGGCACTGCTTTCATTTGTCCCCACCAGCCCTTGTCACCCAAGGTCCATCCCAAGCAGCAGTGATCCCCCTTCCTCCCCACAGCTGTGCTCCTGGGGGCTGGGAGGAAGAAGTAGGGGAGAGCTGGACCCTCCCAGGTGATTTTGGGGTGCAGAGTAAATAGGGCAGAAATCTTGTCGGTGGGTGTTCATTATAGCTCTGACCTCTTCAAAATAACAGGCGTTTTTTGGCTTTTGAACTAAAAAGGCTGGGACACCGTTAGGTTTATTTTGTGCTAACAACAGGTCAGCAGCGTTACTCCCAGGACTTTATGTGACTACCTGCGCTAGCTCCGTGTTTCCCTCTCTTGGCAGGTACGGTAACTGAAATAATAAGGGAAGATGTGACTGCGGTTACACATGGTGCTTGGCAAGGACTCTTTGTCCTGTACGTTAGCCACACATTTATCCTTCTGCTATGCGTACCATCAGTTTTTCATTTCCTCCCTTTAGTCTATTCCAATTTCTTTTTTCTTCGTTATCTTTGCCCAGCCTCGTTTCTCCCTGTGGTTCAGTGACTGCCATCTTTTCCCTTGGCTCTTTTTTGAGGAGACCGTACACACGTACCACGTGCAGACATCTCCTACCCACACGCATGCATCGGGATCCCTGCCCATGCGGGGATGTGCATATTGGTTTTACACCAGTAATTTAACCTAAGCCAACTAGCTTTTATTAAATCCACAGCTGTCAAATAGGATATAGGCAAGAACCACAAACCATATGTTTCTTCTGTTTCACCACATGCTGTGCTGACTGCCTCTTGTAAGTAATATGCATAGGCCCCTAGTGAAGTTATGACAAGGTGGGGTGTTCACTGGAAGACAATCTTTGGATTTATAGTTTGGACCACATATAAAAATCTGTAGTAAAAATCTCTAAATCTATTCTATGCATTTCAATTATCGTTACTACAGGCTTTTTTTTTCTCCTTTTAATAGCAAGGGAGAAATAATTTTGGAGTAATGTGCAATACATGGCTCATAACTGAAAGTCGGTGTATCTGAAACATGTTCTGTGTTCTAATTTCAGCTCCATCTTAGAAAAATGTACATTTAATTAAGGAGGGGTCTTTAGATGCCTGGACGCCTGGAGTTCAGTTCGATGACACTTCAAACGCAGGCACCATTTCGGCCCTTTTTTCTCGTTCTAGCAGGCTGAGAAAATATGGAAGGTTCTCCTTTATTTTCATGGGCAGATTGCTTCGTGCCGTACTTAACTGGCTATGCTGAAGATTCATAGCCAATGTAAAAACTTCTTAATTTAGAAACTGTTTACATTGGAGAATATCCTTCTCCAAAATCATGTTTCTATTTTTAGCCCTGTTAGTGTTGGTGTATGGAGGATGACTAACGAAAACTCAGCGTTAACAACAGTCCTAGGGTACTGCAGTGAATGATAATTCCTACCTGAAACGGCCTTAAAAACATGCTGTTCAGGACGTAATTGCCTGTTACTAGTAGTGTGTTCAGGAGCATTATACCCCACTTTGACTTTTATTAAAAGAAAGATTAATTTGCTTTATAGCAAAAGCAGAGGAAACTGTTTTGCTTCCCACAGACCTGAGTGAGCACACAAGGAGGGTGAGTGCTTATGGCAGGTCCTCTCTCCATTCTTCCCACTTGTTGGTCAAATCTTCATTTCCTTAATTCTGCATGTTTCTGAAAAGAAAATTTCCTTTTGTTTTCTGAATGAGCAGTTCTAATCCCATAAGGTATTTATCAAGTATGGTCTGGCCACATGGAGCAAAGCACTCATCCAGTGTTGATGTCCTCTGCTCTTTCAAAATTTTGGGGTTAACTCTGTTCCAACAAGGTTTTTGTGAGTCAGGTATTGTTCTGGCCTTCTGTAACTTGCATAAAAGCATAATGATATGGCTTATTTAACAAAAATATAATTGTGTGTCTGTTCCTGGTCTGGATCAAATTTCTATTCCTGGTTTATCCAGCAGTGTGCAGAATGGGTGTTGGAGCATGGAACTGCAACCTGTGTGTATTTTGACAGTCTTTTTCATGATTAGATTAGGAATTAAAGGGTCCATACTGCAGTGTAGATTATCACTAGCAAACTTCAGAGTATGTCTGTTAAAATCTGTGGTGTTAACAGTTCTCTGAGCACTTAGTGTGCAGGTTCATGCAGGCAACACTGCATCTCCGAGATTTCAGTGATAAACTGCTCTGTCTTTGCATCTGCTTGGCCCAGAAGGGGTTGACATTTCATGCCATGTGAGCTGACTGTGTGCTGCTCTTCCATGTCTTGATATTTTCAGCTACCACAAACAGAATTTAAGAGAAAATACCGATGATCTTAGTGTGTCATCTCACTCTATCGCAAGTGAGAAATGGAAAAGTAATACTGTTCTTCATAATACTTCAGGCATACTTCCTGACCACTGTGTTACTACATAATCGTGAATGGCGTGGATTAGGAATTTCAAAGGGAAAATACAATAAAATGAGAACACTGTGAGTTTTTAAAGTATTTGTCTAGCTGTATCACTTTAACCCAAAATAGATTACTGAGCAGTGTTATGTTTTAAACCATAACATTTTTGCTTTCAGTGGTATATGTCTACCTCGTTTTATTCCCTTCCTAATTTTGTCACTACTGCACAGAAGTAGCATAAAATATTCCTTTTTCTTGCTGTGCTTAAGATTCATCATCTCATGAAGATTTCATTTGTCTTGCCATTTTCACTTCCATGGTAAAACAGTGAGCGATCAACATCAAGTCATTGTGTACCAGCTAAAAAGGTTTAAATTGGCAAAAAGAACCAGGCCTAAAAGAGAAGACAGCTTTGCCGTAACATCTGTTTCTCTGAGGGAAGGAATAGTTTCATTTGGGATGGAAAATACCTATTTATGGATATTAAATTGTTCTTTTGCAGTGCTTTGGTTCATTTGCTACGTTCCAGCACTGCATTTTATGTTAGTAAAGGCAGTTCAATGCCATGAAAGATCTGCTTGTGCTAGCTGGTAGATGATTAACCTTCATCATGCATTTCATACCCCCAAGAGTTTCTCATTGTAGTATGTTGCCTCCCTAATCCCTTTCTTTGTTATTTGAACACCTGCATTGTCCAAAATGGATAGGTAGAAGTTTGCTGTAAGCATTAGGTTTATGGGGAAAAGCTCTGAAAAGGGGAAATGGTCAAAGAACTTCTGTCTGGGCTGTGGGAAGCTGCTCTGACAAATGGTTTTGGAGACCTTGGTTGAGATTATTGGAGTGTTAGAGCCACAGACCAATCTTCTCAAGAGGAGAGGTGGCTGTGGGAATAGCTGAGGCCTGGTTTTGAGAGGAGAAATCTATTAGTGGTTGCACCGTTGTGGAGAAGGACTTGAAAGCACTGGCGAGTAAAGCTTGGCAAGTTCGGCAGAAGTAAGTTTTGCGGTATTCATCAACAGTATTGCCTTGGACCTAAGCACATGCTGATGCCCATGGATAAAATACATTATGGTCAGAACAGGCCAGATGAGGAGGCAGAGGCAGAAGGTCGGACACGACGACGTTGTTAGCTTGGCGAGCTGGCTGGGGCCTGGGAGTACAGCGGAGCAGAGAAGCCACGTCGGCACCTCCATTAAGACTTTAAGACTTTCAAGTGAAGCATGTAACCTTCCCAGAAATTGTGTATTGCCAACGGGAGGCTGAAATACATTTGTTTATTTAAAAGACCTGGCTGTGCTCAGTTTTTAATGCACTGATCTTTTTTTTCTTTTTTAACTGTTTCTGTTTATCTAATAATATCTTCCTGGGTGGTAAACCCAGGCAAAATAACTCTCAAGCCATGTAATCGCTGATCACGTGGCAGCTAGAGAAGGATTTGCGCTGTTCTTCTTGGAGTGATCTTAACTGAAAGGCAGCAAACTCTGGACACAGGCAGATCAACAAAAAAAGACAAATTTATTACACTTGGCTGCATTTGTTGTTGCAGTGAGTGGGTGTGAGAGAAATATTTTCATGATTAGACTCAGATTCAGGGCACAGCATTGGATCAGATGGTTAGTAATAATGTCTATCTTGTCTCCAGCTACTATGCTTACATCAGTTGACTACAATTAATAACTTGTTCCAGGGCATAAAACTTCATTGTTGCCATTTTGTTTCACGTCCTCACTTCATCGTGATCGGGTCACTCGTGGCAGAACTCCAGCGAAGAGACAGGACCATGTGTCTGTGGGTTTTGTGTGCTGGATTCACAGAGAGGGACAGCCTGCTCTTGCTGCAGGGAAGTCCTCGTGGATGGCAGCAGGGAGGTCAGAGCCGTGATGGGGAGCAGGAGGACTGCAAAGAAGGGAGGAGGGAGATGTCCATCTCCTGTCCTGCTCTGCTGCCATGTCCCAGATACCTGGTGGCACCTGCCACCTACCTGTTTTCAGTACTGTCCCTCTCCACAGGACCTCTGGGTCTCCTGTGGAGACCTTAAGTACTGAAGCGCCCTGGGTGGTGAAAGTTGGCATGAAGGCATTAGGTTGCAGGAAGGGACGTGTTGGGGCTCCGTTTTGCCCTCCTGGGATGACATGGGATTCACCAAGAATCCCATCCATTTTCAGGTGGATGGAGTGTCACCTCTTGTAAGCAAAAGGGGGAAAATCCTCTGTGAGGGAATAGAAAGTCAGAAGTGACCTCTAGCAGAGCTTCTTGCTCTTCATTTTGTAAACAGAGGTTAGTGAAACAAAAACACATTTGTAAGAAGAGAACTCTAGGATTCTGTAGCATACTTCTGTAAAGCTCAGGAAGGTGTGGTAGTGATACACAGCACACATACATTATCCACTGTTGAAAAGATTGAAGAAGAATCTTGATATTATTGGAATGATTGAAAGTTAATGCACCGACTCTATCATGCAAAGATAGGTGGAGAAAGCCTGTTCAAGAGATTGTGGGAATTCGTCAAGCACAAACAGCTGTGAAGGCAGCCTTCAATTTTGAGATTGATGGGATTTTTGCAATGCAGAACATTTTAATGACTTAATTTAAGTGCTGGTGCATTTCTGTCAGCAAGTTGACTTTTTGCACTGGTGTCAGAGTGTTTGAAAATACTGCATCATATATGGAAGTAGAAATTGCCCATGCACGCCCACTATAAAATGCCCTTGGTGGACTAGAACATTTCAGTTGTTTATCACATACAGCAGCATTATGACAGGCTGGCTAAATACAGTAAAGCAGGAGAAGAAGAATGTGGGCCCATAGCTTTCATTTTTCTGAATTGCATAACTGCTTCGTAAAACTAATCTCTTTAAGGACAGGGGATCAAATTCTCATCTCTCAGTGTAGCTGGAGTTACCCCAGCAAATCTGGAATGACTCAGGAGACACAATCCCTCAAACCCTCAATCTTTGTGAGAGCTTGCGTAGCGTGAGCCACCTGCTATGCTGGAAGCTGTTGGGCTGCAGAGGTGGGGATGGGGAACAGGAGGATGCATCCTGCAGCAACGCCTTGCTGTAACTTCTCCAGATGGTTTGCTCACACTGAGCTCTGATTTGGTAGGTGAAATGGACAGAAAGATCCAAAAAACCTTCAGAATAGCAGAAACTATGAGATCAAAGTGAATCAACTTGCCTGTCTTATTATTAGATCAGCTTTTCTTACCCATTTTCTTGTCTTTTTATTCTTCTTCACATTTAGCTGGATATATATTATATATATTGCAATGTATACATGGCCCAGCAGTAAACCTCCATAAACATTTATGTCAAGCTAAACTGAGTAACTGTTGCTGATTGCATCTATTTTGACTAAGCCACGTGGCAAAATATCCGATAAGGAAATTGTATGTGTTGATAAGCAACGGTAGCAACAAGAAGTAGAATAACAGGTAAAGGGAACCACAGACATCACAGAGTAAAATCTCTCCTCCAACAGTCACAGTACAGGCTCTATCCTTGCCCTCTTTCCATGTGGAGCACCAGCACTTGTCTTGGCTGGTAGGAAGCACAGGCACCTTCATGGAGCAAAACCCAGCACGTGCTCTTACTGCTGCTTGCAGACTCTGCAGGACCAAGGTGCTTGTGATTGGGCTTGTGGTTGTCATCCCATGCACAAAACCCTTTGGTGAGTAGTTTGTGTGTTGCTGGAGAAGGGAGAGGCCTTTGCCCTGGTCCAGGGGCTGTGTACTGCACGCTTTGCTCTCGTACATGGGATGTGGCACACCAGTAAAGCCGTGGGCATGACTTTTGCCAGGTGCCAGTTAGACACGTGTGCAAATTGACATTCTTTGCCTGGGCTTGCAATGCTGACTAGGATGCCTGACAGCCTGCCTTGTGATCTGCTTGTAAATTAGCCTCCATCGATTATGTCTGCCCTAAAAATGACCCCTTTCCTTGGACAGAGAGTTCCTGCATCATAAGCTTGTTCAAGAATTCATTTTACCTGACTGGTATTGGTCTGCTTCACCCTCTTTTAGTGAAGTCCTTGAAAGCCCATACTTTTCTTTCAAAGGAAAGAAGCGAGCAGTGTTAATCTAAATTTTGCCTTAGTTCATCATACATTTTACGAGCAGGTGGGTTGTCTGCACTGTAATGACTTTCTTCCAGGAACATTCCTTTGTTACGTTCAGATGAGTTTTTATAATGGAATTGTTTTTCACATAGCTTTCAGTAGAGCTGCTTTAGGAAACTTCCACCTGCATATAAGTCAAATAGTGTCATTCTTCTTACAGCGTTCTTATAAATGACTTACTAACTGATGGGGGTTTACAATGGAGAAATATTTTACTTTTGAAACTTTTCTAAACAGCAGGTTTTCAGTAGTATTCTTCTTGCTCCACAGCACTGAACAGTGATTCTCGAGGCTTTATATCTGTGTGTGCAAATGCTGAAAATGTATTTAAGGTCATAGAAGTCACTTTTACATGCTATTTTAAAATATCCCAAATAAATAGTGAACCAGATTTTCCAATATCAGATTTTGTTTTCCTTCATCTGGTTATTCCAGTGTTGATGTTGCATCTTCTAGTACTACTGAATAAGAAATACAAACTTTTGCTTCCAATCTTGATAAAAAATCATTGCTTCTGAGATATGTAGGAAAAAAAAAATATTCTTGGCTTCCAGTCACACTGATGTGTGTTACAGCTGCTTGCCTTGTGACTTGCCCTTGATTCAGCACAGGGTCTTCAATGTGATTATTAGACAGTAAGACATGACTAAAAAAAGTGTCCTTGAAGTAGAGCTTATAGTAAACAACGTATTTTTTCCATTTCTTATCTACATTATAACAGTGCCTTGAAAAAACACCAGCACTTTCTGGGCTTGTTGCAGCACTACAGCTTTCATCTGTTTTGCAAGTAGAACTAAAGTGGGTTTTAAAGTAGGGTTGGCAGCATGCTCTTTGTGGACTACTGCTGTGGTAAAGCCTTCTCAGCCACCTGCACCAGGCATGGAGCTACCCTTGCTCTCCACTTGGGAGAGCTTGTTGAGAGCTTCTGGCCAACTCGTTGGGCCAGCCTAGCAGGCTACTGGTGCGCATGCTAGCTGCAGTGGTGGTTTTTATAACGTAAGTCAGCTGGTGAGGAGACCAGAGGATCATAAAATCATGGAATGGTTTGGGTTGGAAAGGAGCTTGAAAGATCATCTCGTCCAACCCCCTGCCATGGGCAGGGATGTCAAGGATGCACTGCTAAAGGTAGTAGTCAAGGTTGCATCAAACGTATGGGGACTACACTGCTGATCTGCTAAACTGCATAAATGGGCTAAATTTTTATGTCAGCCAGACCCGTGGAGGCCTTTGAAGGCCCTGGTAGTGTTGTTGTGCTGCCGTCCTTTCACCCTTTGGTTTCTGATACTCGGTACCTGTTCCCCAGTTGCAACTTTGCAGCCTCCGCTTCAGTTGCAACTGGAGAATCCAGCAAATTGAATTTCATCTATTGGTTCTGTTCCTCAAAGTGTGACCTAGCCACTCCCCCTACTCTCCAAAACACCTGTATATAAAGTGGTTTTTTTCCAAATGTAGTTTTTAGATTCTTTCCTGACTATTAGTGACTGAAGTAGTAGAAATGCCAATTGTTGTCACCACCATTTGCCTCGATTCTAGTTTTTCTTTCTCTTCATACTGTCTTTTTTATTTTCTTTTTTTTTTAAGGAATAGCATTTTATCAGACCTGGAAGCAGTCCCAGAGATCTCTTAGCTAAGGAGAAAGAAAGATGATCACACCATAAAGACATCAGGGGCTCAGATCCCCTTGTAAACTCCAGCTCATGGGCACAGAGGTTGCTACTGCCAATTATGTGGTGTGTGGTTTTGCTTTTGCCTTCAGCATAACCCTCATCTCTGAGTTGGTACGTGCTGTGTAGCCCAAACTCCCCTCCAGGTTGTCTTTGCTCCAAACAAACTATAGTCTGGAGGTGTCTCAGCATGGTGATCGAAGGCAATGAAGCTAGCCCGAGTTAAAATACACTTTTTGTCCATGAATGGGGGGGATAAATAAACAAAACTATATCCAACGGCTTTGAACATCTGTTCTACTGCTGTCTGGGGCCGTATGAAGCATTTATAACCTGAGTAGGTTTATGTCCATGGTTAGTCATTTGGTGTCTTTCCTATACATTTCTGTAGCAATGCTTCATATTTTTCTATGCAGTGTACACTTCAATTTGATTTTTTTTAATGGGTAATTGTACTTGTTTCAGAAGAAATTAAAATGTGCTGCTTACATTTCTGTTTGTAAGTATAAGTAAATTGTTTTAATTAGTATCTTAACATAATCTTAATTCTGGTTTAACATAGCATTTAGCTAGAAAGTTTATTTGCAGGAATAATTCAGATTTAGATGATTAAAAAATATTAATAGCTTTTATAGTGTCAGGGGGAAAAAAAAAGAAACCAACAAATATTAATGTGCCTGAGTCACTCTGTCTTGTCTATCATATATAGAGTATCTGATATCATATAAATGGAATATCCTTTTAATTGAAAAGGCAAAAAATAAATCCCCAACCCCTGCGAAGCAACTCCTTTTCTTTCAAGCTTCCTGTCTAGACTTGTAGTCAGAAAAAATCTCCAGGAACCGGCTCATCCGTCGCCGTCTGTAGTTCAGGAGCCCGCTCGCTTGGGCTGGGCGATACGATCCGCAGCCCCCCTCACTCGGTGCAGCAGCATCTCCTGCCTCCACGTGAAGACTCCCAGGGAAACCACCATTTTTAATCGGCTGTCCACAGGATCCCTGGGGAAAAGGGATGGTTTCCCATCTCTGGAGATGTCCCTATAGCATTTACATGGCTAAAGAAGAAAAGCGGGAGATGGCAGTCGGCCCTGACGAAGATGCTGCAGTGGTATGTGGGCATCTGACAGCCCCTGTGTGAAGATCCCCAAAGGGACTTCTCGTTAATGTTGTTTGGGGGTTGTGATTTTAATTTTATTTATGTGGATTGTTTGGGGTTTTTTTCATAAAATATCAAGGGTAAAATCCTGGCAGCCTGCTGCAGTGGGTGGGAGGTTTGCCGGTGAATTTAATGGAATTCTGTAAATGTAAAAAGGTTTGATTTCAAAATGTAACATTTTATGTTTGATTTAAAAGAACCCTCCCCGCCGGTAGAGCCTTGTTCAGTGACTTGGGCTTTGGCACTGACCCCCTGACCGCCGGGGCTGCCCAAGGGACTGTGCCAGCCGGCTCGGTTCCTGTGCTGCTCAGCCCGGGTTTTCCAGGTGGGCTGGGCTGGACTGGTTTCTGCACTAGCCGGTGGCCGGATCTAGCGTATGGGAAGGGGGATCTGGCAAGAGTTGTACTGTGCCACTGGTTAGAGCTGGGTGGGCGCCACGGCTTGGTGCGAAGTCTGTGCGCAAGCAGAGCTGCTGGCTTACAAATGTAGGTAGGAGCTGGGAAAGCCGAACAGGTTGGCTTAGCTCCTGCTGGCACTTCCAGGTTGTCTGGCTTCCCTGTATCCAGTAATCGCTGCTTAGACAGCGAGAGTCAGAGTAGCGTACCAGCTAAACCCATAAATAACACGGGTCCTCGCCTTGAGGAGAACTCATCCGTTCATTTTACATCTGAATTTCCTTTGTGCATGAGCTTCAGTAGACAGCAGAAGGTCCTGCTGTCATTCCCTGCGTCATGGAGACCCTTCCCAGGACCATGTCTAACCTTGTGGGCTGTTACTCATTTGACCTCAACTACTTTAGACCCAGACCTAATTAGGAAACATCGCCACTTCCCTTTGCAGCTCCTGACGGAGGCTGGGGTGTTGGCTGCTCTCGGAGAGGTGCGGATGCCCCCCAAGCTCTCCCCTGGGCAGCCTGAAGTGCCCCGTTATCTCTATATGGAGAGTACATTTGGATTTGCACGCAGCGTTAACGCTTAGGGAGGCAGAGCTTTTAAGTTCTCATTTTTGCGACACACAGCTGACGGATTTTGGTAAGTTGTTTGGTGTCATGGCAGAGCAAGGAAGCAAGTAGCTGATTTTGGTTTTCCCATGCCAAAGCTCTGGGAGCAAAATATCTGAAGTTTGCAGTAGTGGGAATAGGGAAGGCTTTTATCTGATTCAGATGTGCAGCTGAGGCACCGTGGCAGGCAGCAAGGTGCAGCAGGGTCTAATCCAGATTTAAGTACGTTGGGACTGGAAATGCCCCAGCAGCTCGTGCTCCTGCTACACAACCTAGCTAGTTTCTTGCATCCCAAATCTGATTTTAAGGTACATTAGCCTGTGTTGTAATAGTTTGGTATTTCTTTCATTCTTTGCAGTGGCGACCTGAAGGAACACCATGCTTGTATAGTATTTAACTGCTCAGTGGCGGGGGATGTAATGTTTTTGAAGGGCATACTCCAGCAGCATCCCTAAGGAGAAGCTGTAACACATCAGGCAATGATTGGAGTTAATCTGTAAACAGAAATCTGAGATAGGGCAGGCAGGGAAAACAGGTAGGAAATAATTAGGTGTTGCCGAGCTCCTTGGGATAACCCCAAAACAGAGGAGAGGAGCAAAAGAGAGCTTTAAAAAAATTGGCATGCGATGAGGCAATGCAGAAGTCCAATGGGGAGAAAGTAAGTTTGTGTCCAAATGTGTGCATGCAGTGATTTTTTTCCGTCGTGTGTTTTGCTCCAGAGCTTTTATTTGTGCACCATGTTCTTGTCCCTAATAGCCTCTCCTGCTTTTGGAAGGGGATGAAGGAGGATTTGGTCAGCAACAGCTGATAGTTGTTATTAAAATATTGTTGAGCTTACGTGGGACAGGGTGCACTGAAAATTAGAAACTGTTGTGGAGGGGAGAATTATAGCTGTGTCTTGGTATAGTGCATTAACGCTGAGCTGGATGACTATGAAGCTCACAGATTTGGTGTTTATGGTAGTAAGAGTATGAAAACACACTATTCCTGAATTTTCTGTCAGGACCAACTGGAGAAGATAATTCTTTGAGATGTCTTGTAAATGCAGATTTGTTACTTGTCATAATAATGCTGTGGTAGTATGATAACAGAAAATCAAGGCAAAGCTACAGTTCCTGGTAAAAATGGATTTCAAGCAGACTTCTAACTGACAGAAACTATTTGCATACTCTTTGCAGACCTTGCATGGGGCTCCCATCGATGCAGTTTCTTGCTTAAGTCTTGCACATGTTGCTTTGTTATATTCTACAGTGTTTATTTTCCCAAAAATGCCTGTTGACTCTTTTCACATCAGGCTTTGAGTCGCAGACTCCTCGTAGACCAGGTCCTGTAGCAGTAGTGCTTGCTATGGAGTCCTGTTTCTGGGAACCTGGAGGGCTCCTGACTCCTGCAGGCCACTGGATACAGGGAAAGCAAAGCGTTTAATCCATCCTAATACAGTAGTGGTGTATTGGGTACATCTGTTTGGGGCCCAGAATCTCATTTCCTTTCTTTATACTTCTGAGAAGGGAATCAGTGGGGTTGTCCCCTGGCATTCTTGGGAGCTGGTCAAATCAGGAGGTAGGTCTGCAGGCAGGATGGCGGTAGAGGGAGATGCCTGCCTTGGGTAAGGTCAGGAAACCCATGTAGCTCAACTTTTTAAATTATTTATCTCAGAGAGAAGGGTAATAGGAAGGGAGGGTGAGGGGAGTTTATAGGAAAAGGGCTAAATTGTAAACTCTTCCCCTTTGGAAAGTTGAAGAATATAGGGGTTGTGACCTGACACATGATCCCAGAGAGGACTCAATTCAAGATGTTTTGGGCTTTTTCCTCCTTGAGAGGTCTTGAATACTTAGTATGAAAAGTAAATGTAGATTTATTCACTAAGAAATCACATGGTGATTCTGGGGCTTCCCAAGAAGTTGGTCTCTCTATTTTATTGGGTCCTTGTTGGAAGTGTTGGAAGTACTGTGCAGAAGGCCTAAGAGCTCTCAGAGCTGCCAGAAGCCCGTACGTGTTGTTCCAGTCTGAAGTGGGATGAAGTTTAGCAAGTATTTCCAGTGTTATCTTCACTTCTGGAGTGAGAAGGGGACTTGGAGCAGTGCCCTGATTTTGCTTGTGATGGGAGGCCTTGTCCATCTACGTGGTGGACACAGTTCTTTCTGCTCATCCTTCTAGTAGCGGTCCCCGTCTGGATAACAGGCATATTCCCTGGGCATTAATGGTGCAGATGGAAATATGGGCAGAGCACCTATAGCTGTACCATGCTGGTGTGGTTTTGTATCGGGAATGTGAGGGGCAATGGGATTTGCACCAGTGGACATCTGGATGAGGGATGTTGGGGTGGTGCTGTGTTGCTGCGCTGGAGCGTGGTGCCCAGGCGCCCTGGGAAAACCGGTGCCCTGTGCTGCCAGGACGTATGTGCTGCCGGGATGTATGTGATGCTGTTGGTGCATCCGAGCAGGGCTGGACCTGGTCACCACCGTGGCAGCTCCTAGGGGGGCAGGCTGCACAGTCATGGATGAGTATCACGGAACTGTTGACGTGTGGTCTCTGCTGCCTGTCTCTCGTGCTTCCTCCTTCCAGTCCCTTATATGTAAAAATTAGCCACGGCTGCTAAACAGTGCCCTCGTAGGCTTCCCCTCCGCCTTCCCGCTTTTCAGATGTGTAATTACATTTTTCAAATGGCAGTGGTACGTTTTGTTGTTTCCACCCTTGTGCAGCCCAGCTGCTTGCTCTGCCTTTGTGGAAGGTGGGGATTTCAGGCCAGGCAGCAGAGTTCATGATTTCCCTTCTCCTGTGGCTTTTCTTTCATTTCAGGCATTTTATCTTATAGGACACTGAGGTCAGAATTACTAATATTAGAGCATTTTCCAAGCTCTCATTTAACAAACTTTCCAATTAAAAGAAATAAAAGGATATGTAATGAGTCAATCAGGCCATCACAAAAGGCTTGATAAATGGGCGGTAGCCCTGGACAATCAAACAGGAACACTGCAGAAACTCAGGAAAATTCTACCTCTGTTCATAGAGGTATTTCCAAATGATGTTTCAAAAAGAGTGTTTTTTTCCTTAGGATTTTTTTAGTCGTGTCAAGACCAGGAGGGTCCTGAACTTAAATCTGCTCAAACCCCATAAAAATACTTGTCCATACACGTAATGAACTGGTCTCTGCTTTCAGCCTTCCATTTTGTTTATATTTTGTAATTATTTGTGGTTCAGCTGTTAGTGCTCTGTATAAATAAGAAACTAGTGAAATATAATGGAGCTTCTCATCAGATACCCTCCAGAATGTGTTTGGTTATTCTTGCATGTGCCATCTGTTTTTAAGAAGGGCTTGGATTAATCAACCATAACGGGTTTAGCAATATTATATTTTCTAAATAGATCGGTATGATAAGTATGATTATATTTGGCATGAAAAGCTGGTAGATCTTATTCCTCTATATGTGTGTGGGGGGGTTTTTTGTTGTTTTGTTTTGGTTGGGGTTTTTTTTTCCCCAAGGAAGGGCAATAGTTTTCCTCTGAAGAATGTCACTATTGCTAGAGAAACATAGGTGGAACAACAGGAGGTGAATTGTGTTTCATCAGGCATCCCAAAAATCCCAGACTCCCTGTCAAGGCGACTCTGTGCCATTCCTGAAAGAGTTTCTAGAGTAGTCCTGTATCATATAATTAATACACGGATAATCACACAGTTGTTTCCGTAGCTTTAGAGTTCCTAGTTGGATGCTGCTCTTTTCTAGTATTTCATGTTTTATAATTGCTCCCCCTTAACTTTCATAGATGATGTTAATTTATTTACACTCTTCCCAAACTCAGCTTGAAGCAGATGAGACCCATATGGGAGCTAATAATTCAAGATAAGGGCACCGGAAAAGATCTGAAAGCCTATTTCCCTTTTCTCACTCTCCTACAAACCCACACTGAGTATTTTTGCATGATTCATCAGATTAAATAAAATAACCAGTTCACTAAGAAGTAGTTCATTTGTGTTAGAGAATTTGGTTGAACATGAAGTAAAAATGAGGTACACCTTCAGTGAATAATTCCAGCTGGAAAAACAAGGAGACACGTTATTGAAAAGCGAAAGCATTTGTCATCTTCGAAATAAAATGTTTCCTTATTCATTTCACAACATAAAAAAACACTTGACACTGAATATGGATATGCTTGCATTTTAAGAAGAGTGAAAAGTAGCCCCTATCCTCCTACACAAAATGGGTAAGCATGAGCTGATGAACTGTTTGTTTTAATGTACAGTGATACTAATGCTGGGCAGTCCTGTCAGAAAGAAAGCTGAAACAGTTTCTGTACAAGAAAATTGTGTTTTCTGCGATTTTTCAGTTTTTACATTGATTCAGAAAAATCAGTTTATGGCATGATGTAGCAATATACTTTGCTTCTCAATGCCACAGGGTATCAGAATCATTGCTCTTGTCACTACAGGTGTGTATGTAAAATAAATAATATATATGTAAACAGAAACTTTTTAATGTGCTGGACACTTAGGCCTTTTTATTGTTCAGTTAAGTGTCTGTTCCTTCTGTAAGCTAGGGCACAGGACACAGCCCCACAGAGGCTTGCTTGCCTTCACCTGCCGACGCACTGGCGTCTTGGGGGCACACCTGCAATGCACAGCGCTAACAGAATACGTAGGTTATGTTGTACAACTGCTGTGCATTCTGGGTAATTACAGCGCTGTTCCCGCTTCTGATTTCTGAGGACCGAAGGGTCTAGTCAGATCATTCTGATTTGATAAACACTCTTGAAAGTTTAAATACAGTGTTCCAGCAGATAATTACTGAAACAAATGCATTTAAAGTTGGATGTATGCAACTATGTTAAAAGATATTTCAATTTGATGGCATTTTGTAGTTTAATAGTATTTTATTATTATGGCTTCCAATCATCTCATTTTTGTTGTGAATTGTAGTACAAATACATAAGTCAGCGGTGAAAGTTCTGGGGTTTGAGGTGCTATTTGAACCTAGTCAGAGTGTAGTTGTTTTACTGTACAAGTAAAATGAAAAGCATGTGGTTTCTGACTTCTGTGATCTGCATATAAATGGCTTATTGCAATCAGTATGGCTTCATGGATGGGCTCTTTGCAGGATACCCTCCTCGTACTGAAATATGAAAGCGCTGGGAAAAATGTGTTTACAGAGAACAGAAATAGAAACAGAGTGTATTCATGGATTCTGCTGGAGAAAGAAAACAAACCATTTGTGTACTGGGAAAAGGACTCGATCATATGATTTACATTTTGGAGGGGAGAAAATCAGATTGCAGAGAGTAATTCCTGTTTTAAATCTCATTGCACTCCAAATGCACCCGAGTTAATTTTCTCTTAAC
>NW_010223551.1:37388-61679 GCF_000690775.1 Eurypyga helias | reverse complement strand
CCGCCCCGCCCGGGGGCCGCTGGGAAATGTAGTCCGCCGCGCCTGAGGGGCGGCCGCCGGGCCGCAGGCCAAGCCGCGCCTGTCTCCTCACCCACCGCAGTTCTAGTCGGCTTGGAAGAATTATATCCTGCTGACTAGTTGCTGAGTCCATTAATCTTCTTGCCTTTGTACATGTCGTACAAGAGCGTGCTGTGAAGGCAGGCTTCTCTCCCATCGCTCGCCTCCGCACGGAAGGACGGCGTGTGGGCTTTCCTCTTCAGGCCTGATTTGTGCGGACTCATTGACAGCACTCCCAAGGCAGTTAAGCAAGCTATGCTTGAGCAAGGCACCGAGAGCTTGGATGTTTCATTCATGCCTTTCATTTATTCATTTGTACGACCCTGCAGATGAAACCCTGAGGTGACACAGGGAAATAAATACATGGTTACCTAAGGGGATGCATGCTCCCAGCCCTTCCCAGAGCTTGAGAGAAGCAAATATCCCTGCTGAAGTCAATGGCTGTCTCTGCACAGAGCAGGATCAAGGTACCAGTGTGGTTTTTTCAGCTTTTGCTGGAGTCAACAGCTCCCTCTGTGCCTGCTCAAGCCTTCCCCTGCAGCTGCACAGGGCCCAGAGGTTCCAGCTGCAGGCTGCTGCCACCACATCCATGGAATGGGTAGTGGCTTCCCCACCAGCAATGCCAGCTGGCCTCCCCTGCACACCTCTCGTGCATATTACTAACTATGCACCTTATTTGCTTTGATCTCATCCTGTAATCTGGCTGTGGAAATATTTGCTGTTACCATAAACTGCGAGGGTGGATTCCCTGGTGAGAGCTACAGGTGGCCGTCATTGCAGGACACGGAATAGAGGTGTTCGAGTCCTTCTCCAGAAGGTAAAATGGCAAAGCCCACGCTTGGGTAAAAGGCCAGTGGGAAAATTGCTACAGATCTACATGGAGTTAAGATGTCAGTGGAGTTGTGGAAAGCATGTTGTAAATCATGATGGAGATTTTGCTGCAGGTTTAGTCAGGCTAACTGTGTGAAAACTACTCTCCTATTTTCGCCAATTCCCCTGCTGAAATAAGCTTATACACAGATAGCTCTGTAAACGGGCAAAACTATTTAAACATTACTATTAAGAAATGGTGTTAATAAGCCTCCGAGCAAGGAGATTGCAGCCTAAGGACTGAAATACAAACCTGGCACACTGACATGGGCAGCGGTATTGTTGGGGCAGCTCTGAAAATTTCACAAAGGGTCAGAGGGAAATTGTGCAGAAATGAGAGCTCCGCTGTAGGCATAAAGATGTCCTGAATGCAAAGAGCACCTCAGCTTTCCAGTAATGCGGGGGCAGATGGGGCCTGTGAGAAAACTCCCGGTACTGCCTTCTCAGGACTGACCTAGGCAGAGAATTGGCTAAAATGATCTAATTAACCTGGCACAGGCCCAGGGCATGAGCTGAAGGTCAGTGTCTGATCCCCCAGTACTGTTTCCACAAACTGTAAGAGCTTTTTTGCTTTTTTTCTCTTTTGAGGATGGGGTTTCAGGTGTCTAAAGAACCTACCCCCCGCACTGTTTTAGTACTGAGCAGGAAGTTCTTGTAGGTGTCCCCAACTTCTGCATCAGAAATCAAAACACAACGCTTTTTGTTATGCAGCAGATGGAGTCTTTGAAGGCTTAGAACTAAAAGGTTTGCTTTGACTTCCGTGGGCATTGGATAAGGGCCCAAAATAAGAACTGTGAAACTATTAATGGCTGTCAGTATTTTAGTTAGCTGAAGTATAAGTGTACGTAATTCGCACATGGCTCTCCTCATGGGGCAAGGTTACTGAGCCTTCAGAATGGTGGGAATGATGTACCAAACTGTTCATCTCAAGGGCTTTATTTCAGATTTGCCTTGTGTTGCTTGTGATTAAAAGTCATTACCATCTGCTCAGTAGCCTATTTGAAATGAGATGTTTGTCTCCAACGATTCCTAGCCAAGCCAGGATTCACAGCAACCAAAAGCATGATTAGAGTTACCGACTTTATTTGCAACCTTAATAAAGGGGCTTAGTAAATGGCTGAAAGGATGATATTGCCTTATGCAGGGAAAATGGTAGGTCTGGTAGAGGCAGGCCAAATCCTCCCCTCAGGTCTGGAACTGCACAAAGTAATGCCTGGAGGATCTGGTGCAATTATACTTTATAGAGAAGAGATAATGGGCAGTAGCTGTTGTACATGCAAACACCAGATGAGTGCTGTTGCAGAAGAGGAGAAATATGTTACTTCCTTGCACAGAAAAGAGATGCAACTTTTCCTTCTACCTTGTCCAGAGGGATGCTCACTTTTCTGCGTGCTTTCAGGCTGTCTTTTTCTGAGGTGATGCTCAAGACCCCAGCGAGGAAGAAAACGATGCTGCATTACAGCTTTCATAGTAGATTCCATAGCAACAGGCCGTTTCTGTATTTGTGTTCACTTTATGATTCCAGCTTTATTATCTGTATCCAAATCAGAGCAGGGAGGTCGATCACAACTCATATTCTTCCTGGAAAAACAGTTGCAGCTGTTTGAAAGTTTAGGTCCTAGGCGTGTAAACTGTTCCCTTGTCAGCTAGTGGAGTTTTGGCTGTAACAGGAACTATCACAGCCTGAAACACATAGAATTTTTTTCCTCTAACTGTTCCATCTGTGTGGATAATAAGGCGTAGATAAATAACTCTTCAACTTGTTAGTTCATTCGGTCCCATTCAGATGGGCACGAAGCACATAATTCAGCGTGTTTGAGTGGTTCTTCTGAACAAAAGCAGGTTCTTCAGTATCTTGTTGAATTGCAGCAATTTTGAAAAAAGGAATGTCAATTATTGCATGCAAGGGAAAGATACAGCAGGTTTTGTCAGTCGTTCTCCCCCTGAGAAAGGGTTCCTAAACAGCAAATATTTAATTAACAGATTTTTGCATTTTGTTCAGAACAAGGTCAGTAGTTAAGGTTTACACCAATTTAGATTTTAGAACTAGGGTTTTTCTTTATTTTGGCATATTTTCTTTCCACCTTCATTCTGGCTTCTCTGATATTAGAAGGATTATTTTTAATTGAGAATAGCTGAGACAAGAAGAGGTTTTGATTAGCTGATGTAATGCAGATTTATAGCGTCAATTTGAGTTGAACTGGACAGAATATAGTAGGATCCAAATATTTTTAGCTGTTTCTTCTTTCATGTGAAATGCAGTTTTGGCAGTTAGCTGAACAAGAGCAGCAAGTTTTCCTGACCAATGGTTGGTCACAAACGGTGTAGAGCTACGGAGAAATACGATACAGGTATAATCTGAATTGCTACTTATAGACCCTTTTCTAAACATAATGCATTAGTAAGTGAGGACAGATCTATTATGAACTTGGAAGTTACTTTTATTGTCTGATACATGACTAGGTGTGTCTGTAATGCCAGAGGGCTAGGTGTAGTCTGGAATCAGAACATTCAGTGATGCTGAGGGGAAGAAAACCAAAACACATTGTGCAGATCTTATTTTCTTCCTAATAAAAATCTCAGTGGGATTCTCGGTTTTTGCTTAAATTTGCACCATTTCTTGTCAAAGAACTAATTTTCAAAGAAGCTGCATCGTAGTTAGGAACAACAAAGAACTCACCGGATGTGCATATGAAAGAAGGCCTCACATGAGGGATTGTTTATGTGGACAATTCAATTCCAACCCACCCCTCTGTAAGTTCAGAATATAAGGTTAAAAGGACCAAGATATTATTAAATCTGAGAAGCTGCTAAATGCCACGTCTAGAAAATACGAGTTGAATTGAAGTGTGTTTTCTTGAAAAACATTCAGTCTTGATTTAGAAACATTGGGAGACAAGAAAAGTAAATAGATTTGTAGCTTCACTCGTAGTTCAAATTTATACCTGTTTCTCAACTGGCTTTGTACAATTTCAGCATTCAGATAAACATGTTAATAACCAGCCCTCTGGCAACTCATTCTCATGAGTGCACATGTAGACTGATGAACAGCTTGTGATGGATGTGCTGTGACTGCAGCACTGGCAGAGCCGTTTCCTCTACACGAACAACTGGGTTAACTCAGGTTTCCAGCCAACTACTGGAAACCTGTAGCAAATGCTTAGGGAAAGCATAAGAATGAAGGCTGCAGGAAGTTTCCTTCTTCCCTTATATACCTTCCCAGCTTCCTGTTGTCAGCAGTTGGAGGTATTTTTAGCCGAAGCTTGAATGTGGACCATTATATTTAACCATGATCAGTGGATCTTCCCTGTGTTGTATAATAGGCCTAATTGCTTTCAGGCATATGTACATTCAGCATTTACTCAGTTCCAATGACTTTCTCAAGTTAGTTGGAGGTTGTATGAGGGAGTCTTATTTATTTTGTCCTTTACTAGCACTAGGTACCTCCTGATTTTAGTACAATGAAAAATGAAAAACTCACTCATTTATTTCTTCCATCTCTCTCACGATCTGAAAGGGCTTAAATCATATCTTGCTCTCTCCTTGCCTGTCTCTTCTCAATGTGAAGAATCCTATTAAGTCTTTCTGAAGCTTTCTATTTAGTCACTCCTTGGGCAGAGGCTATTTGTTGGCTGTAATCTTCATTATGGTTGTAACTATCTTCTCCATCTATTTTCAGATTTTATGACAACCTTATTGATATGGTGTGACCAGTATTTTACTAAGCAGTTAAAATATGGCCATACTATGATTTTATAGCATGGCACGACAAGACCTTCTGTTTTGCTTTCCATTCCTTCCCAAAATTCTTAGCACCTGATTTACTGTCTCGATTTCTTTATGAGGTGCAAAGCTTGACCTCCTGGACACAGCTGTAGAGCCTCTTTCTGCACCAGTAAGATCATGTAGCATCATTAACAGGGCTGGGTATAGATTGTAGCAGGTGCCTCAGGCCCTCACCACACTTTCCTGATTGCCTGACACTTCATGTATTGCAAGTGAAGCTGCCTGATGCCTGATTGCTATTCTCTTTCTCCCTGCATCCTCCATCTTCCATTGGATGCTTTTAGGGGGTCTACTGGACAAGCACACGTTACACTATTGGGGAAAGAAGAATTCTTTGCAGGAGTAGGATAGCACACACCATTATTTGCTTACTGGTCTTTCCTCCCAGTCTGACAAGTCTTCATACCCTTCCCAAGAATGGCCCACACTGGGTGACTCACACCAAGAAAGTAACAGCCAGCTGAAAAGCATTTCTGCAAAAATGCTTCTGTTAGAAGCACCAGAGAGATGAAGGTTCACTCCACATTAGGGACTTGGAGTTACAGCCCACATCTGAAAACCTCTGGTCTACCATATCCTCATAAGAAATAAATATCTCTCCTCACACTGAAGAAGAAGGGGCATCCAGAAACCCTATGAAGGGCAATAGCTAAGCATCTCAGATACTTCCTGCCAAGAAAAGTGGGAACAAAGGTACATGACCTTCCCCCGGACATGGTCTCAATCACCAGATCTCTCCTCTGCCTGGAGACGTCCCCACAACAGTCACCTCACACAAAGGTAGAAACTGGCCTTTCTCAGCCTAACTCTAACCTGAGAGTTTTCCCCAAACCACCTTCTTTCTTTTGTTCCCTAGAAAGATTCCATCCTTTTGGTTCTGACTCTTTCCAAGAAGGACACACTCCCCATACTCATCTTCCACCTGATCATTCACCCCTTCCAACTTCTCCCTGACATCTGCCTAGCTTAATACCATCTTTTCACCTGCCCAAGAAAATACCTATGACAAGAAGGTCAAAGCTGTGGATTTGCTATCCACTGTCCCAGGAATAAAATCGGAGCCAAGGAGGTGTTGGCTGTGTTCCCTGGCCAGAGGAGTCAGCGGCCATTCTGGCAGGTTTTGCTTGGAAGATAACCCGCTGGCATGAGGACAACCAGAGCACACCTCCTCTGTCCTCTCCTATTGGTGGAGTCTCACCCTCAGTAAGGGCAAGGAACCATGGGTTGGTGCCGATTAATTCAGAAGTGCAGACAAACGGAGGTAGCCATTGCCCACAGGCAGGGGCTGCCGATTGCGTCACTAATGAGAACTCCAGCCTCAATAGCAAAGCAGCTCTGGGCAGTGAAGTGCATTTCTAATGCACGTTATAATACTGTCGACAGAAATCGCTCCAATTGCCATAAATTATTCAGCTTTTGATTGTTTAGGCTTTGGAGTCTGTAAAAATGCTAATGGCCAGCTGTAAGCTTAAATTGATAATGTCTGCTTTTTATTTTCATAAGGTTGGGCTTAAAATCGCAGAGAGAGAAAGGCTGCTTTTACGGAGACCTTGTTGAAAATAAGGAGATCAGAAAGATGACAAGTGTTCTGCTCTTTTATTCTGTGTAGCAATCATTAAAATGACGTTCTGTACTTACCACGTCTGTGTGAACAAAGTAATAAATATTTTGACCAGCACACATACCTAGATCAATATTCCACTCCATCTGGGTTATCCCATCCCATCTCTTGATCATGGACAATGAGCAACCCTAAGATGAGACTATATTTTTGCCAGTCACATCTGAAGTCCTATACTTTTCTTCCAAATAAGAAAAGTAAAATGGAGTCGAGTATTTGCCAGTTTTCTGGCATTTCTTCCAGGTTTTCATGTATTTATATCATTCTTTCAGTAGCTGTTTAATCTCAGGATTTGTAAGGGTATTGTCTAGACAGATGGACAAAGAGAATGTTTGCTTTTTGTAGTAATCACCACGGGGAAATTATAATGAGAAGTATATTCAGAAATATTTTTGCTTAGAAAAAGGACTCTTTGTTAGAACTATAAATCCAATATCACCTAGAAAGTCAGTCTGGATTTTTCCACTTTAAACTGATTTAGTTTAATTTGAACTTCTGCTTAAACTGTTTGGTGAGGAAAGGAATTGCTATTCGTGGTATCCCGATTCACAAGCCACTTCTGAAAGGAACATCAATCTCAAATGCAAAGAATAAAATAAACTAAAAGCAAGAATGCTTTCCTCTGTTAAATGTTGAAAACTCCTTCCTGGAAAGCTGAAGCAAGGCCAAAGTATTTTTTTCTTTTAGCTCAGAAGTTCACTTTGAAGCAGTATGCACTTACACAGCTGAAGAGCTTGATCCCAGGAGTGCTATCTGCTGAAGTCAGTGAGAGGTAAAGGATGCTCAAAATCATGCCCTAATTGCTAACTTGGCTTCAAGGTATGTCCTGTGCCCTAGGAATAAGGCAGCCCTACAGTTTACAGCACTCATCCTGTGCTGTAATAAAACCACGGTGGGCCGTGGTGGCCGAGGTTACCAGCATATAAATGTAGCACTGAAAAGAGGCACCCAGTGGATGACCCGTGGCAATGATATTTTGGCAAATCATAATCGAGAGGTGACCGGGGGTGTGCAGAAGAGGATCTACTTGAGTTACTGCTTCAGTAAGGATATGCCGCTTTGGTGTCCTTTTGGTTTAAGCCCTTTTGTTCACAGGCAGGTCGTTAAGTTACCTTGTTTCTGGAGTCTATTTATTACTTTTAAATCCTGTACAGTCTATTTAGTCTTTCTTGATGCTTCTTTGTGAAACATTAATGCGAAGCTCACGCACACAGTCATAGAATTGGTCTGATTACTCCATTCATATTTAATAAGCTTGCTGCTTACACTTCAGAGTAACAACAGAAATTAGATAATGCAATACTTTGGTCTGTGAGTGCCCCTAAATTTGGGTCTAAATTATTCATTATACTGGCTGAGGGCAGGAGAGCTGGTGTAACCCTAAATTTATCTAAATCCTACATTGTCTGATTTGTAGCTCTTTGTTTTTATTCCTACTTTAAAAATAACTGATTTTTACTCAAACTGAAAACATCCAGTTTTTATCTGTTGCAGATTTATCACTCTTTGCAGAAGTACTGCAGTCAGCTAAAAACAAAGATAATTTAGTTGGACTTCAGCTGTATATACAAAATGTGAGCCATGCAATCAAGTAAGACTGGGAAGATCTGTTTTGTTCAAGTAGTGATTGTATTTTCTAGCTAAGAGTATTTTTTTAAAACTGTCAATTAGACAAGAACACAGATCTTAGCCAGCTGCACTCCCATGTTTTTAGATTTTTATGGTTTCATTCTATAAACTAAACGTCTCTTTCGTATGGGTTTTATCCAGAAACACACTATCAACGTAGTATTTTTAAGGTCTTTAATGTAAATAAACCTTGTAAAGTAAAAGGTCTAAGCCTAGGTGGCCCCTCAAACAGAGGCTAAAATCATGTCTTGAATGTTGGTGGGCTCACAATCTATTTACCAAAACAGACAGAATCTGTCACACCTTCAGATTCATCGTTGGGAATGTCCCATTCTTAAACGTTGTATGTGAAAACAGGACCACAACATATAGCTCAGTTCACGGGTGTCCCAAGCTTCACGAAAGCAGAGATTTCATAAGAATGGTTCACTTGAGGAGACTTGCGTCCCTTGATCTGATCTTTTAGTGGAGTTTTCCTGTTCTCGTGGGAATGGTTCATAAACCACTTCTGAGTTTAAACCTTTAACGAGTACACACAAATGCCCAGCATCAAACTGGATCTGCTACCTGGGGCACTGGCTCTGAGGTTCACCTCCAAGTGTTACTGTAGACTGTCAAACAACATGGGGCAAAACCAGGCTCGCAGGTAGGGCTACTGGAAATACCACCTCCTTCCAAAAGATCTCAGGGGAAAACATGAAAAATAAAGTGGGTTGTAACTGCATTACAAGAAAGAGGAACCCAGAAGCAGTGCAACTACCAGCACTTTTTCCACCCTGCTTGCACTGCTGAGTGAAATGACCCCACTGTGGGAAGCCCCAGTCCAGATGAGTGGCAGCACAAAAACTAGTCACTCATTCCCACACCTCAGCTTGACCAAACAACCTGGTCTAAAAGGCCAAAATGAGGAAATGCCATAGAAAATGTCACACTGTTCCTAAAATACAGGAAGTCCCTGTTAAAAGTTTGGAACCTGTTTGAACTCTCAGTCTTTCAGGTGATGTGCATGGTAATGCATCATTATCATCACCGGTTATTAAGAAATAGGGTAACACGTGTAAGAGTCGGAGGCATTTTATCGCATCTCGAGTCCTGTCTCACTGGAACACTCACAGAGACAGATTGCATATCCTGACAGCAGTCCAAGGGGGGAAAAAAACAACTTTAGGAACGCAACACAATCTAAATTTCTTAGAGTTGAGCCAACAGACAGATGGCAGGAACTAAACGTCCTTAAAAAAATCCCATGGCTGTGGCTGTCCTGGCGTCAGTCTGATACTCTGCCATACTGAGAGCCCCAGTGAATGAACTGCAAGGAGCTTATCGTCGTTTCAGTCCAAAAGAGCTTAAGGGGTAAAGAGTGGGAATAGATGAACTGCTGCAAACGACAGCACCTCAGAAAGTTAATATAGGAACCTGCCCATTCAGTGCTGGCGACGGGAGAGAGGGACTCCGAAAGAAATCTGTGATTTGATAGTCAAGATATTAAGTTATTTTTCAGCAACAGTTACTGCTCCATGGGTGACAGATCCAGCTGCTGGAGACTTACCTCTTGTGCAGAAAAAAAGGGCAAAGCTTTTCCCCACATAAATCCTCCAAAAATAAAGCTTAAACTAGATTTGTCTAGGAGGTGGCAGAGGCAGATTTATGGAACAGCAGCCCCTCTGCTCTTCCCTTAGGGGCAGGTACCAGCCACGCAGCTCCCCCAGCCACCCATGCTCCTCCTGCCATAGCAGAGTTAAAGGACTCGCCTTTCAGATAAAACCCATTAAATAACATCTTAGCCTTCCCATGCATTTTGGAGAGCAGAAAATACCAGCTGGGGGAGGAATGAAACCTAGAATAGCAGCTTGTATTAAACAAGACTTGTGAGACCTTTTCCTCATTCGTTTAAGCACAGCTTAATGGTTCAGACAACTAAGAGAGGATCTGCTTTCCTCTCCAGAAGCATTACCCAGATTTGGCTTCAAAGATCATCTGTTTTAAGACTGAAAAGTATGGGTTTTGTGAGACTCGGCAACAGTACCCTTGCTTTTCCCCAGAAAGCTTTGCATTGGCTGACCAGCATAAAACGACAGTGGAACCAGACCAGATGCTCACAGAAGATGCTTGTGTGTCAGAGAATCACCATCATGTCTCCAACATCAGCTGTGCTTAGTGCCTGGGTTCGACAGCTGAACCAACAGCCTTGTACAGTGCGGGTAGGCCAAGCTTGATTCCTAGGCGCACACTCCTAAATGCGTCTGAAAATCTTCTGAGCTCATTTCAGAGGTTTCATGGGGCAGGGAACAGATAGAAAGGATGACCTTCCCTCAGAAGCCCTTCTCTGAATGGGTAGAGTTGGCAAGGTCTCCCACTCCTAATTCATGTTTCCATCTGTTGTCCCATTGAAGGCTGGGGGTGAAAGCATGCCTGGGGGAAGGCTGGCCACAGGACTATTACTGGTTTTCCCTGCATCGCTTCTGTGCAAAGTGGAGGAGACACCCTGGCTGGTTACAGGCAGGCAGAAAGGGCTGCAAACACTTACCAACCACTGAGCTGATTAATCTTGCTTTGATCATCACAGTAATTCTTCATCAAAGATGCTCTGTGGCAAATCACTGCAGCACAGAAATCACTGTGCTGGAGCCATTCCTGGGGGAACATTTTTCTCCCCAAAGCCTGCAAGGGAGGTCTTTATTGCACAGTAAAAAGTGAGAGATCGAAGCAAAGTGTTGGAGGAGTGAGCAGGCTGCGGGGTCTTCTCGTTTCCGCTGGGGCCAGCCTTAGAGAGCCAGTCCAGGCTCAGGGAGCAAAGAGGACACTTAAAGCCACTTTTCTACTTTCTGGGTTTGATTGCTGTGTGCTTCTTGCCTGCGGATCCAGGCCTTTGCTGTTCTATTTACCCTTCCCAGAAGTGCACTTAGCGATAAATTGAAGATTCGAATTCAGGCATTCACTCTGGGGAAAAAGTAGGCTACAATAAATAATGGTCACAGGTTAAGTCACCCAGGTATTGTGTGTGCTCTTAATGGATATCAAAGAAGAAGTATGCCCTAATGCTTGCAAATAACATTTTTTCCCTCCCAACAACATCCATTTTAAATTATATCTCATGAGAGATTTCAGCTATTTTCTTTGCTTTCAAACACAGCTTCCCTCTGTGTCTCTGACTCTGAAGTAGAGAGCTGAATTCAAACTGCAGAGAAATCTGTTAGAAGGTGCCTGGAGGTATATGTGGCACAAAGACACAGGAACTTTATCTTCTTCTCTGGCTGCTCTGAACTGATTGTGGGGATTAATGATTTATCTCTCTTTAAAGAACTCCTTGGAGCTACATAGTCTCAAATCAGATAAAGTATATGCCATTCCCCGACCAGGCACCTGCCAATTTAGGTTGAGCCTTTAATCTGGGCACATCTAGTTTTACAAAGATTTGACTTAAAGAAAAGTTTCTTGAGCGATACCATGAGAACCAGTGTTCATCAGTTTTCCAAAACCTGTATGATATATCTTCTGAGAGCCCTGCTAGCCTGGAATTTGTTTTGAGGAGAAAGGAGAAATAACAGAAATTCACCTTTCTGCTGAGAACAATCCGATACCACAGCTCTGAACTGGGTAAATCCCTTGAACAGTGTGTAGAGCTTGATCTGGCTTCTGACACAAGGACAAAGTTTGCCTTGGAGAATATCAGAGGCTTATTTCATCCTGCCCTCGGGACCAATGTAGGTTACCAGCAGGAGCAGAGATAGCAGGCAGCTCCCTCATCGAACTGACTTCTGTGTAATGTTGCTGCAAACTTACACATCTGTGCAAAAAGGGAGTAAAGGATTGCTCAGAAGCAGAAATACACAACTCTGGTCCATAGACCAGTCTTTAAGAGGTCAATACAGATGTTTCTGGAAATACACCAGAGACGATGTGGCTTAGTGACATTAAATTTGATTCTTGACTCCCTTGTAACAAAGTCAGTGGGAGTCATCATGGCGAAAGCATGTTTGGACTAGACACTTGTCTGATTCATGTCCTTATTTATATGAATCCAAAGTGGGATTTGTTATCTGGGGTAAAAAAGAAACCAAGCAATTAATTCACTTATACAATAAAAAGGAATTCATACACAGCCAGAAGTCTGCCAAATGCGAGGCAGCTCCAGAGAAAAATGGCATTGTAAACCACTTCATAGCTTAAAAGAAAATAAGCTGGGCGTACAACAAGGTAGGAACCATCTGCTTGGCTTCAGTGGGAATTTCCCCAGAGTAATCATTGCAGGGGTGGATAGATCATGAAATAGAGGAATTTTTTTTCCTCCTTTCATAATTAAATTTATTGGGTTTCTGCAGAACAGTTCCTGGCAGAGAGTAAGACATGTATATGTAATACCTTATCATTGTAAGGCTACATAATTACAGTGATAAACAAGCCCATTTTGTTTAGCAGAGTCTGACATTCCATGTGATTGACAGACCTTCATTTGCTACAGATCGTAAGTCCATTTTTTGCAGTCATGTCAGACTTCCCATTCGGCCACTGCTCCATGCACCAAAATGCCTTTCCCTTCCCGCACCATCCAAGATAAATATCTCTTTGATGTAGTACCAGATTTCTCTAGGAAGCTGAAATTTGAAGGGGTGACCATATTTGCTTCATTCTTCTTCATGACATCCAGACTAAACAGTTGGCCTTTACGCAGGTCTTGTGTAAAGCTGGGAGCAGAGAACATGAATCAAGGAGGCAGAGGTCTGTATGACCTTGTTATAAATTAATATTGTCCTTTGACTTGATGCTTTTGGACCTGCACCATAAATTCTTGATCAGGATGTAAATTCAGACCTACTCCTAGTTTGCTTCTGCTGTGGTATCTGGAATTAATACTGCAGGTAGTGATTCAGTTCTAATGAAATTGGAGTTAAATATTGCTGTCAATCCAAGTACATTTAATTAAGCAATATTTACAGAGCAATTGGATGTTCTGAGAACTACAATATAGTGACCTGAATTCTTCAAGCTTCCTTGCTTGCTTCCTTGCTGGCTTCCTTGTTGCTTGCTTGCTTGCTTCCTTCCTTCCTTTTATTGAATCTTTTTGAATATGCTTCGTCTGAGGGACCTTGACAGGCTGGAGAGGTGGGACCAAGCCAACCTCATGGAGTTCAACAAGGCCAAGCACAAGGTCATGCGCCTGGGTCTGGGCAATCCCAAGCACAAGTACAGACTGGGTGGAGAGTGGATCAAGAGCAGCCCTGAGGAGAAGGACTTGGGGGTACTGGTGGGTGAAAAGCTGAACATGAGCTGGCCGTGTGCGCTGGCAGCCCAGAAAGCCAACCGTATCCTGGGCTGTATCAGGAGAAGTATGGCCAGCAGGTTGAGGGAGGGGATTCTGCCCCTGTACTCTGCTCTGGTGAGACCCCACCTGGAGTGCTGCGTCCGGCTGTGGAGCCCTCAACATCAGAAGGATACTGACCACTTGGAGCGAGTCCAGAGGAGGCCACGAAGATGCTCAGAGGGCTGGAGCACCTCTGCTATGGGGACTGGCTGAGAGAGTTGGGCTTGTTCAGCCGGGAGAAGAGAAGGCTCCGGGGAGACCTTACAGCCCCTTCCAGTACCTGAAGGGGCTACAAGGAAGATTGGGGGGACTTTTTACAAGGGCCTGTAGTGACAGGACAAGGGGCATCAGGTTTAAATTGAAAGTTTAAAGTTTAAATTGAAAGTGTCTAATTTGGACATCAGGAAGAAGTTCTTCCCAGAGAGGGTGGTGAGGCACTGGGACAGGTTGCTCAGAGAAGCTGTGGATGCCCCATCCCTGGGAGTGTTCAAGGCCAGGCTGGATGAGGCTTTGAGCAACCTGGTCTAGTGGAAGGGGTCCCTGCCCATGGCAGGGGGTTGGAACTAGATGATCCTTAAGGTCCCTTCCAACCCAAACCATTCTATGATTCTACAATTCTATGATTTGAATTTTGGCCATACTGGACATCTGGATGTTTCCTGATCTCTGAAGACTTAACATGAAATATACTACCAAGCTTTTCTAAAAAGCTCCACACTTCACCAGCAAAGTGTCTGAACCTCAAGCCTGACAGCATTTTTCCTTCCAGGAACACAGTGAGGATTTTCTGTCTCGTGGCTGTGGGGCTGCGATGCACAAAGGCTGGCTGAGCTCTCAAGGGCACAAGTAGAACCTGTGAGCCCTCAGACAAACCCAAAACTTTAGATTTTGCTCCATTTCCCTTTCTCCAGGCAACCTAATTGTTGCACATGTAGAAAACAAATGTTAGATGAAGTGGGACTGTGAGCAACCTTCTTTATTTACAGGACAGTCCCACTGTTTGTATCCAGCTGTGTAAAGCGTTCCTGAGCTGGCAGGTACTCCAACTCACATGGCTTGAGTAGTTTAACAAGACTTCTGTGTACATATTTGGCCCCAGTGTGACTTCAGGAAGTGCACAGCTGCATGGTGCAACCCACAGCCTCCAGTAATTTCACAGGTTCTTTATCAGCCTTTATAAACACGGTATTTTGCACCAACACGCTGCTTAAGAGGACTGGGATTCCAGCTCCCTTTAAAATTAAGCAGAACCAAGATGTTCCTCAGCAAAGCTGAAGGCTCGGGCTGTCCGTCCCACAGTGCAGCACGGCTGTGCTGCAGTTCTGCTGGATATGCCAGCTGTATTTAGGGCAGTAGCTGGCCTGGCAGCAGGGGTAGGTGAGCAGCAGATGCATCACACCCCCTTCTGCTGCCTCTGCTCTGGGGACAGATAAGCAGGGGGGCTGCGGGGGGAGAGCAACCTCTTGAACTGGCGCAGCAGAAATCCCCCGGGGTACACTGAATCCATGTTTTGGATCATTAGGGTAGAGCCTTACAGATTTTTTTGGATAATGCGCATTTCGAGATAAATACCAGTTGCAGTGAAGCGTCTTCTGTGAAATAGTCTGTTAGAAAAGGGTCAAGCTGCTGACGTGCCAATTGCCATTATAAACCACCGCTGGCCTGTGTCCACACAGCCATGCGGAACGTGGCTCCCGCAGACCGGCTCGAGTACGGTACGGCAGTCAGCGCCACATCGGGCTGGATCTAACGGCTGCAAAACTGCCTGGCAGTGAACAGCCTTTGCGGCCTTTGACTGATGATGAACGGGCTGCATAAGCTTTAATTAGCCAGCGACAAGGCAGGATTATAGGAACTGTTTTACTAGTGCAAAGTAAATAATTGCTCTCCTGCTTCTCCCATCCCTGAAATGTATTATGCACTTGGATGTGTCCACGCCTGAGAGCCAGGGAGGCAGACGCTGGGGAAGGGGGTTTTGCAACCTGACCCCTCAGGAGGAATAGCTGCAGCCAAGCCTTTTATGCTGACACGTTTTTCTGAAATATTTATGCCCCATCACCCGCTGTTGTTCACCTCACGGTCTCTCCTTGCTCAGCCCCAAGCTGCCTCATCTGTGCCTCCACTATTGAGGAAGCACAAAAAAAAGATGGGGAGTCTGAAACTTCAAGAACCTTTTTGGCACGCACTGAAGGGTCCCCTAAGAGAGCTGCGGAGAATGAACCGGGCAGGCAGAAAGGGCTGGGAGCCCAGCGGGTGCCCCAGCAGCATCAAAGACAGAGTTCCCTCGCCTCGGCAGGCCTGACCACTGCTGATTTTCAGTGGGAGCTGCTTTTCAGACCCAGTTATTAACCGCCAAGCCTTCAGGTCGTTGTTTCACCCAGTCCACGCTGGTTGCTTTCCCCCTGCCTGCTTGCAGGAAGGGCAGCCGCAGGCTCGAGCAGCTCCAGCAGCCGCCCGCAGCAGGGACAAAGGGAAAAGCCTCAGAGCAGGCGGCAGAAAGGAGGTTGGTGCTGACAGGTGCAAGTGGAAGCCGGGCTCTCACAGCCGGCCTTCTTACAGGCTCCGGTGTATTCACTTTGCAGTGTCTCCGCAGCAGATGACAGCCCTTTCCGACATTTTCAGTGAGGAGGGAGCTGAATTCTCTCCCTTCTGACCTGTCCAGTTACTCTAGGAGAAGGGGAACCCAAAGAAAGTCAATATGGAAAAAAACCTGTTGGCTCCTGATACCGGTCAAACTGCTGGTGGAAGGGTACAGCCTCCCTGAGGTCATTGATTTAGCTGAGAACAGCAGATTTGTCCTTTTCAGCAACTGTGCAAGATGAGGTGCTTTTGCCGTGGGATTTCTTGTTTTCTTTGGTCAGCTGTGGGGGTTTTTTTTGCTGTGTTGAGGACCCTGATAACCACGGTATTGCCAGTGATTTTAGTGCAATAGGAATTTGATCTTGCAGTATGCTGAGCTGGCAGACTATATAAACTACAGTATTTTGTAGATCTGCTCTAACTCCAGCCAGCCAGAGGGCTGCAGGTAAAATCCCCCACTGCACACAGATCTGCTGGAAAGCTCAAAATAGGTCTTGGTGTAAAGGAGAGCCACCATCACTGGTTGTGTGTCGTACCTTAGTTGGGGAGAGGAAGGAGAATCGTGATCAAACATACTTTATTGACTTTATTCCTTCCTTAGCTAACAGGCAAACTTCTGAAAATGTGCACAGTAGCCATTTTATGAAATATGAAAGCAAGCACTACATTTCAAACCTCAAATCACCAATTGGGAGCCCTCAGAAATATTTTTTTTCTTCATTCCTTCCACTATAATTTCCGGGCTGGAGCTCCAGCCATTAATAGCAGGTACATCATTACAGTGCTGCGACACTTCAGCAGCACCCTCATCCATTTCAGTCATTGATCCGCTAATGTGCGCTGGATGAAAAAGGAAAAGGTCCAGCTCATTCAACCCCCCTCTCCGTCCTTTCTCCCTCTCTCACCAGGTGGCAACCACTCACCCTTGGCTTTAAATCCCTATCGGGTTTCACATGCTCAGTGTTAATTGTCTCAGCACAAGGACTGACCCCTGACAGCGAAACTAATAGTAACAGGGCCAGAGAAGTGGGTGAAATGCTACAGGAGGGAGCAGCTCTGCAGCTGCTTCCCTTGGTCCTGCTGACAGGGCTCTCAACGACAAATTAGAGCTGGAGCCATAAAACACACTTGTCGGTGTGGGATTCTTCCTGGAATATGAAGCAACATCAGGAGAGGAGTAAGAGAAAGGCTGAAGAAATGAGGCAATTTGTGCATCAAAGGTGCAGCAACGCGCTGCTGCGCAAACGGTACTTAGAGTAGCATCAACTGCACAAGGTAATTCTGTAATTCCAGTTGCATATGGAGCAAAAAAAGATCCTTCCCGTGGGCATCCACCGTTAATCCATATTGCAACTCTGTGCTTAGGTGATTTTCTGAGTTACCGAGATACTGAACTGGAAGACACACTGCTGATGCTTGTAGCTTGTTGGGTTTTCTAATACAGCAACATGTCTAGTTGTTTTAAACCTACCCACCTAACCTATAGGCACATTCTTGCTTTCCCTTTTCACTCATTGTTTGGTACATCTGTTCTTTTGTTCTGCGTTTCCTTATCTTTATATTGCTCATCTGGGGATCAAAGGATAAAGGAAATAAAAATCCTGTTAGTTTTCAAAGGTCCACCCAGCAGTAGATAATTGGTTTCCAATCAAGCCCAGGCGGTCTTTGATCTCCAAAGCCCTTGCAAAGAACATTTTGCTACGACACAAGCAGATGTGTTTAGTAGCACCACCACTAGACATTCAAAATTAGATCTACAATTACCTGTGCAGCCACTTAGAAAGATGAGAGGGACTGATTACCACGCTGTGGTTTTATACTATCTTCCATTAAACTTGCATTAATGAGACGTAACTACACCCTTCTGAAGAAGTATTTCCAGGAATATTTCTCTCATGCTACAGTGACAGAGGTGATGGGTTGAGCGGCAGGGTCAAGGACAGACACCAGCTCCTGCCAGCTCCCCACACCACGGTTCAGCCACGCGACCGCCCTTCCTTGCCAGAGGTGGCTGCTCATTACCACCCTGGTTCATCCTTCCACCTCCACGCAGACGTTTGGCTGTGCTGGCTGAACTTTTCGGGCTGTGTTGCAACAGTCAGTGAAATATTCTTGTTTATATATATATATCTTTCAACAAGAACAAAACATAATGCCTGGCAGCTAAGGGTACGAACTTTTTTAAACCAGCTTTGCCACCAGAAGAACAGTAATTTGAAACTATGCCCTTGATCATCTTTGTAAGCAGTTAATCTATTCTGTCATTTTGAACATTAATGCCCTTTGCTTTACCTTCCCTTATTCGCTGATGTCCTCCTCTCTCCACTCATGCTTAAATCCATCAAAACATATGGAAAAGCAAAGCACGTTCTTGCTAGAAAACCACAAGATATTCAGGGTGAAATGACTGATCTTGGGTTTGTAGGAATCTGTCTTTTTCCTTTTCCTTTTTCCAGTGCAACCTGGAGAGGCAGAGCCCAGGAGACGCACAGGTATATACTTATACTTATCTATGCATACCAAAACCTGTAACCGACTCTGCCTCTTTAAATAAACAGTATACATTCGTTTAGCTTAAAATAGGACTCTGTCAAGCTCCTACCCTAGAGCAACTACCAATTGCACTGTCAAAACCACTCTCTGTGGTTCTGAATAGGTTTCTTAATGAAAGAGCAACATTAGCTCTTTAGAACATTTTGTCCCTGAAGGATGCAGCAGCAACAGCCGCTGAATGATTTCTGGCTCAGGCACACTTATAAATGGTAGGAAACATAATGGTTTAAAACAGGAGGATCAGCTCCCTGGAAATGCTTGGTAACAGTGATTCAGGGAACGAAGAAACAAATGGACACTAAGAATGGTACCCGCTGATGAGCGCTTTGTTTCCCACATGCACGCTGACCCCTGAAGAATAATTATGGTGTGGGTATGTTGTCACTGACACAATGCAATAACAGGGGAATGAAATTATTTGGGACCCAATCCAAAGAAAAATACGTTCCGTTAAAATGAAATTTTAATGTCTGCTGGTTGCGGAATTAAATAATGATGAGCATCCGAATGAAATTCTGTGCTTCTATTTTTACAGTCTGGTCATACGGGCTGTCACAGTGGTCATTTTTCATTCTGGTTAAACCTGGAGGCAGCCGCAGAGTAGAATTTGACTTGAGATGTCTAGATTCAAACTGAAGAAAAAGAGCTTTTGTTATAAAATGCTTGGTTGGAGGCAGGACTCAGGTGTTCTCCTGCTTTTTTAATGGAGATGATGTGGCTGTACTCGGCTCAAGTGTCCAAACTGGGGCTTTAGCACCATTTAATTGTTGAAGAATTATATTTACCAACAGCCTCATGTACATGCCCACTCTCAGTTCCATCCAGATACCGGATCAAATGTCACGGTTCTTATGCAGGGAAAGCCCGACAGCAGGTTTTCCACAGCGTGGAGGGTATCGGGATCAAAACCATCAACAGAACAGATGACATTTTTCATCAGAAGATAGATGCTTTGTTACTTTGATCTTGTTACTTGCCTTTTTTTTTTTTTTGGTAGTTCTAAAATGTATTTGTTACTGTTATGCCCCAAAATTCGTTTATCAGTAAAGAGGAAATGCACCTTATATATGAAGTCAAGAATTTATTGTAAGTGTGGCTGAAATCTTTCCGGTCGGTTCCAAGAGCCACTATCAGCCCAGATCTAATTATTACAGAAAGAAGCAGGTTAGTGTAGGCACAACAACTTTCAAAGATAATAATAAACCAGTTCAATTGGCTTTTCCTATGTTCTGCCCTGTTTCCTGATGTTGTGGCCCCCTTCCCCTGCTCCTCGGAGCTCTGTGGTGGGTGCTGTCATTCTGGTGGGGCGGTGGGGCTGCTGCAGCAGGTCAGCACCAGCTGGAGTCTTGCACCAGGAGGACTATGAAGTTCATGCTGATCGTTTTGGCTTCCTCACTCTAAGATCCACTCGGGTTCATTTCAACGTGTTCACTAACCTGCTTTACACCTTTCCTCCTTCTCCATGGTTCCACAGCTCTGCATCACATCTGAATTTGCCCTGTGCCGCATCTTTTAAATACACTAGGGAGTGTTTTCTGTGTTGTCTCTATTATTCCTAAAACCAGCTTCATCCAGGCCCAGGCCTGCGTTTCTTTAACGGACCATCAATCGCTGTGGGGTCTCCAGTGCGAAGCACATGCCCCACGCCATCATTCCTCTGCTCTAACGCTCCCCAGGCCTCAGCCATCATACCAGCCCCCAGTTTCTCTGTACTCCATCATGATGCTAAAGTGCAGAACTACAGCAGTATCGTTGCAATGATAAGCAAAGTGAAAGAAATTAGCCATAGCCACCTGGTCAGAAGTAAATTGCTGTTAGGGCTAAATGGAATTAAAACAAAGCTGCAGGCAGGTCAGTAGGAGTTCAGACCGAGCCAGCCTGATGCACCTCAGCCCTGAGGCCTTGCAAACTCAGCACAAAACCTGTGGCCTGTTCCCAGCAATGGCAATACGATCTAACAGGGTTACACGGCTGCGTTATTATTCTGTTCTGAAGCTGCTCGTTTGCTTCCCATCCAGCTCTGACACTGCTAATTCCCAGCTGCACAGCCCAAGGTAGGGAGCTGCCAGCACGGGAATCAGCCCAACATCAGGAGTTCGCTGTTCACCTGCCTTAATGAAAATGGACTCATTAAATACTGTGTGGGGGATCGGCATCTCCTTGGCTGTGTTTATAACATTTCAGGGAGCCTTTGGGATAAATGGAATTGAATTATTATAAAGCTATAAATAGGTTCATCAGGTGGAATCTTCAGCTGCTGAAATAACTGAGTTAGACGATCACACTGACCTTCACTCATGACGGTGCAAGTTTTCTTTATCGAATTTCAGTTTCAGCCTGGAGGAGATCTTCACCTGGCATCTGGGTCAGCTGGCTTTGGAAGTCCATACTTTTCCACTGAATTAACAAACCGTGGGACCAGTGCTGGAGAAATTTCTTAGGGGCTTCTGATAATTTTTCATGTAGCTGCTGAGCATAAAAAGTTTCTGTAGAAAATTGAGTCAAGTCTAAGAAGTCAAGCCCCTTCCACCACACAGTTTAAGACCTGAAGAGCTGGAAAGATGAATTGCACCTATACAGCTTCTACTTCAACAAGTTAAATGGAGTCTGTAGATGCAATTCCTCTGTGACAGGTTCCTCTGTTCACAAAGTCATCCAGCTGTCACACGGAGAAAAAAACGTGTGTCACTGAAAACCACAGACCCAGCCAAATTGCTCAGATTACTCAGCATCACCTCAGCACACGGACAGTAAGCAAATTGCTTAAAAATTACTAAACAATTAGCAGAACAAGACACAGTGATGGGGGGTAAAAAGTACGTTCCTTCAAATGGCACCAACTGCAGCATACGCTGGCTGGAACTATTGGCATCCCGCTATTTACTGTCCCCACGCCTTGGCTTCTTTCCAAAGTACAACGAAATGAAAAAATGATGGTTCCCAGGATAAGTATATATACCATAATCCCAAACTATCCATCACAACGTACTTCCACTTTCTACCTCAGAAGCAAAAAACAGAAACTTCTCCTGTTGAAGCTTTTCCCTCTTAGACAAAACCAGCCAGAACGCTCCTTGTCAAGCACCTCACTTGAGAGACATAAACCTGAGAATGGATTTGAAGCTCTGGTATTGTCCCACTGGTTGAACAGATCACATTTGATCATATCAAGGCATTTATTTTTTTCATTATTGTGTTTGGTTGATATATAGGAAAAAAACCCCCAATTTTGAGAAATTTGGCAATTAGAATTGTATTAGTAGATTAAATTGACATTTGGAACTAATTATAAAAGGAGAAAAAAAGGGATTGTGCTCACTCTTGATCTTTTAGAAAGCAAAATAAGGTTTAATAAATCTCGTTTCCTGCATATTTGCCACCTCAGACACATCAAGGTTTATCTTGATTTGCTGGTTGATATTAGACCAACTCCTTATTTACTGATGCAAGCCAAGATCATGGCTCCAGAGAAAGAGGGATTTAATATATACTGCATGAAACTGCTCGCACAATTTTGCTGCATCATTTACCCGGTATTAGTTTTCCTAAATTTCTGCCAGAAGTCAGGAAACAGTAGATTTCTAAACTGTTAACGTAAAGTCTTAGTTACCAACAGCAAAGCTGTCCGCTGGCATATGGCTGAGAGGGTAATACTCGAGTTACCACTCGCCTCAACGTGTATCTTACGTGGTCCTGACAAGTTATTGCCTACATAAGCAAGGACAAGGGTGACTGAACTGGGATCCCAAATTCTTTGGTTCCTTAGGAATTTGTGGTTTATTATTTGAACAAAGTAGCACTGTCAAATCAGTTAACTTCAGAGCAATCAGAAAGGTGAAATATATGAAGAATGTATTTCATATGTACAGGAAACCCGACTGTCCTGTCCTTGGCTGAAGCGTTAGTTCCGTGGTAACGCTGTAAGATCCCCTCTGAGGGTGGCAAACTCTTGCACTTCCCTTGGCCCACGACACCAGTTGTCCCACACGTGCCTGAGCAGACCTGGGTCCTCGCGCTGCGCCGAGCTTGGACCAGAGGGCTGCTGGCCAGCCCAGAGCTGCTGCCAGGTCACTACTCGTGCAGCAGAAGGTGTCTCCTTAAGGTGTGTCTTACACATGGCCAGGCTATGCCGTTTTCTTCAGGCACCGCAAGAAACTCACAAACCCGATCTTCTTCCTCTCCCATAATTTTTATTCCTGTTTTCTTTCTGAAAAACTCAAAACACTACCAGCACCCCCAAAATGAGTTTGCGAAGCGGAGAGCGAAGGCTTCACATCAGCTGTAATGACGGCAAAACTCCCACGGATTTCAGTCTGCTGGGCTTTTCCTTCTGGTCCCACACTTGCTGCAGATAGGATTTCCCGTGCTGATCTGCAGCTGGACCTGGGGGGGCAGAAGCAGCCCCGCTTTCACCTGTGTTGTCCTTAAGACTCCCTGGCTGCTGCGCTGCACAAACTGCGGACTGCGGAATCCCCATGGTGAAGGACAAGGCAAAAAACATCTTCAGGGATTTGAGAGGATGCAATTAACAAGGCAGGAGAAGGCGAGTCTCAAAAGGCAGGATAATACAAAGATTTCTTTCCCTTGCAGGGAGCTGAAAGGAAAATTGTCTGGCAACGTGCAGAGTGTTGATGGACATCCTGCTAACAGTAAAAGTAGGAGTCTCCAAAAACCTTAGGAAATAAAAATCCATGACCCAAATTGAGAAATACAGACTTGACAGGTGCTCCTGTGGATGCGGAGATGAGGGAGGTAGAAGTGGGTTTCTCAAGCGAAGGATAATGACGACTCAGAGCACAGGCAATTCGTTTCTTCTCTCCAAGGCAGCTCAGCGCGGGGGGACGCTGGCCTCGCTACCCAAGCTGTTACCCGCTGGCTGCAGTGGGTGCCGCTTCTGCAGAGGGGTTGTTATGTGAGCGAGTTGCATTTTGGAAGGCTGGAAATGGCTTTTCTCAGATTGCAGCAACTCTCCCCATTTACAGGAGGCGCTCAAGTGGGTCAGCCCATCTCACTGCTTTCTAGCACAACACATAGAGTTATTCAGCAGCTGTTAATTAGCTGGGAGCCTGAGGATGCAAATGCATGTTTACTTCACCTCCTCACTGACACGGGCTGGTTTCCTCTCGAAACATTCCATGTTTGGTCCAGACCCAAGAGTGTGAGGTTACAGGCTGCGTCCACTTCTGCTCCAGCAGCATTCGTGGCCAGGAAGGTTTCACTGGTAACGAGTAGTTTCCCTCGGTGGCGTTGCTTCACTCTTAACCACATTCTGATACATTAGGCTCTAACTCCTTCAGTCTTGGTGCTTAAGGCTTTCAAATCTTTCTATTGGGAAGCCACGTTCCTCTAACCCTAAGCCATAATTTAACTATGCTGAACTTGTTACCTCTGTTGTCTTCCTCTTTTAAATCAGTTTAAGATCTTCTGTTGTTTTCTGCAGAACTTCCTGTAGTCCTGTTATACCTTACTACTCAGCACAACTTAGCCTTTCGACTGCTTCATCTCTCCAAACTGGAAATGGGACATTATAGACCTTCAACCCATAATGCAGATGTCTTCTTTCTCCCTCTTTTCACAAGCATTATCTCAGAGAACTGTTCACTTCAGAATATAATGAGGTTCGCTGGTTTTGAAAATTAAGGTGATTAAGAAGAACATGGGGTTTTTTCATGATCCTACAGCCCAGCACTGTAATGGGATCCTTCCTTTCATGTGTTCCCGTATGTTTCAGTACGTAAAAGGTTTTACCAGAGGGAGGGGACACCCTACTGAATTATGATGCTGCAGAGCAGCAGGGCAAAGCCAGCAAGATGTGCCTATGGCATCCACTGCAAGACACTAGCAAAGCTGTCAGCTCCACGGCGTGACTCGAGCAGTTTTTAGATCACCAGCA
>NW_010223551.1:33049-37357 GCF_000690775.1 Eurypyga helias | reverse complement strand
AGCAGGAATTTAATGGAACACAGTCCATGTAACATATACATACCACCCTAGCAAGGGCAATTTCTATCGCCTGATGAGATACCACGTTCCAAGAGGTATCCTTTTATCCTTACAGACCTGACTCCAAAGGCAATGCCAGCAACTGGTCCAAACGTGTGAAACTTAACTTTTCACACTTGCTTTCTTTTTTGGCATTCCCAGGAAGCTTATGACACCTGAAAACTTTAATCCACCATATGCTTCACTTGATTCCTAAATTGCTCTTCAGTTCTCTTTCTCATCCTTGAAAGGGAACCTCGGCTCATAAAAGATGAGCCAGGAACATATGTGCCTAGGCCGAAAGGGCGCATACAAGTTGTGACAGATTCACTTCTCTGAGCATTAATCCACGTTAACCCAGCTGGATCACGTACCAAACTAGCAAAACCCTTCAGGCTTTGACAGCACCAGTTCTGTGAATATTTAAAGGTTAACAAATTCAGTAGATCCTGCGCTACTTGTACCTACATTGGGAGATCTGACTGAGAATCTGTAAAAGGAGTTAATGAAGTAGAGGACACACACTGGTAATACTCTGTTTTTCCAGCAGGGTGTAGGGCCCCAAAATCTTGGATCAGAATGCAAGTGCCATGAGATTATCATGCCTCCATAATCCAGTCATTTCAAGGGTATCAAAGTAAGAGAAAAATACAAGAAAATATAAAATGTGCAACTCCGACACAAGTTCCTCACTGCTTGAGGGAGCAAAGTGTCCCTAAATCTCTAAATGCCTCATGCAGGCTTAGCAAATAAACGGGCTGGGGTGGGAGATGACAATCTCCGAGACCCCAGAGGATGGGGGAGATGCTGAGAGCTATAAAATAGCTGTCAAGTGTATCATCTGGCTGCAGTGCTCTTCTTGGTAAAGATGCAAGAGCACTTGCAGCTGTTACATACTGCGGAGAAACAGCTTACCAACCAAGTGTAGCCCTCAGGGGGGATCTTGCCGAGCAGTGAGATTTTAACAAAGCTGATGAAAACCTGAAGGACGCCAAAACTAGATACTAAGAAAAAATACCCAACAAATGCAATTCTAAAATATCCAAAGCCATGTAAAAGCCCCTGTGCGTAAAGGCCTTCCTCAAAGGCCCTGCAGCAGGAAATGACGCTTAACTCACCTCCACAGCACTTGTACCCCGTGCGATAAACCACTGTTGTGACTGACGCAGTCTGCATTCCAATGCACTAGAAACCCAGGGTCTTGCCCAGCTGCAGCCCTGGAAGATCCCAGGGCTCCCAGGAAGAGCAGACGTTAGTTAATCTGCGGTCAGGATAAGTCCATCCTGGCCCGCTCCCTTAGCTCCCGCTTGTCACGGGCACGCGTACGCCGACTCACTCCGAGCCCTGCGCAGTGGAGTACAGTACACGAAACAGGTTTATTCCAGAAAACGCCGCAGTGACAGATGCCAAGTAAATGACAGGACTTGAGGATGTAATAAAAATAAACGATAAGACTTCAGGATCAAAGGCATGATGTAAAATGTTAAAACATTTTCTATCCCAAAGTCATCCACACCAAAATTATTACGGATTCTGTAACAATAGAAGCAGTTGCTTCACTGAAATTAGTTTATTTTGAGAATATCCCCTTTAATCCTCCATGCATTTTTTTGCACAAAAAGTTGGATGTTATCACAACCTCCTTCATAAAACTTAATATTGTACGTCTGGTAATGCGGCTGTTTCAACAATTCCTCACTGGAAAGCCCGCACCTGTGCAACCGTGGCAACACCACCAGTAAGTGACTTACACCGCGTTTAATAGCAAAGTTTTACTGAAAACCCTCTGTTTCATGTAAACAAGGCAGGAGGCAAAACAGAGTGTGTATTTGATATGGTTACACCATTTTACAGGGCACAGAAAGCTCTGGGGATCATGGTCCGAAACCCCTGCACGATACGCAATACCGGATATGGATTTTTCACGCAGCCCAAGTCTGTTATGCATTCCTTCGATTTGAACTAGCGCTTCGGTTTAGTATTTCGTTTAGCAAGACTGTAAGGGGAAGCAGTAACGAAGTGTCACCCGTGACATCACACGGCAGGGTATGGTAGAAATTACCACGCGTTTGCAAAGCCATTCCACGGTTACTCGTGCCCTGTAAAATCAAGCGCAACAACCTTTACGCTGACCACAGTGTAAGCAAGCTCGGGATTCTGCTCCTTGGATACATATATGTGTGTGTGTGTGTGTGTATACACAGAGGTGATGTACAACCAGACCCTAGCTGTGTATCAAATCACAGCTTTTATATTGCACAGACAAATACATAGTAAGAGCATGATACAGATGTGAATACCAGGAATATTACAGTCATATGAGAAACTAAGGACAAACTTGTTCTACCACAGCTAGCACATGGCTTATTACAAAATTTTCTCTATCAGAGTCTAAATCAAATACATACTATAAATGGAAAAAAAGAAGTAAAAAATGTGTCTATTTACACACATGTGCATCAGGGCTAAAATGTGGTTTGGATCTGCTTTTTGAAATTAAACATGACTCTAGTATTACCTCTCAAGTACTTCAACGGAATACGAGAGGCCACATTTTCTAAGGTGATAAGCACGTGCATTTCCCGCTGACATCTGGAGGATCTGCGTACGCTGTGATCTTCAGGCCATGTGTTTCCTCAGGTGCCCATCTCTTGGTAATAAATAACCACAGACAAACGCACGCACACGGAACAAACTGGGCACCTCAATGACATGCATAGATTGGAAAGGTGAAAACATGGGCCTGAACTAACTTCTAACCCCTTTTTTTTTAAAAAAAAGTGCATGAAAAATATTATCACAAAAAAAAATAATGAAATTAGTTCCATCCCTTAAGGAAGATTAAATCACTTTTACAAACATAAAGGTCGTTGCCGTCACGTGTGGTAGTTAAGGGTTTGTAGGCAGCACTCAGAAAAGCAGTTCAGGCAACTTGGAGGATTGCTTCACTTCTAGCAAGACGGATCCATGCCTTGTCCGCTAAGGAACACCTGGCTGGCAAGAACAGCACCCATGCTGCCGACGACTGAGCAGTTACATCCTGAACTGACAGTGCTGATACTCAGACCTGCTCATTCCCAGGGACGAGCGTGAAGGAACTCTGTGTGCAGCTCGGCAGGCTGTTTTCCATTAAGATGCCCCAGAGGTTGCAGCAGTCCTTCCAAAAGCTGAGGGATACAACTCCTTACAGTGTGATGAGCTCAGGTATCGGTGAAAACAACAACAACAACAAAGCTGATGCTTTCATTTGAGATCAGGCATCTCTTAATGGCTTCATGAACCGCTGTACTACTTGGAATGCCCTTGCAGGTTGCATTGAACATTTCTCTCACTATCAGTTATTTAGTATTATCACTTCCAGTTTCCACTGAAAGCGGGACATTAGAAGTATTCTGGAACATACACTTTAAAAAAATAAATAATGAAAATAGAAAATTTGAGGAAAAAGTTACTAAGCTGAAGCAAAGCCAACAAAGACCCAAATTCATTAGAGAATTTGTGCTCAACAGCTTAATTTTGCTCCTGTAAGAGACTGATTTAGGAGTAAAATTCTTTAAGTTAAGCTTATGTTTACCTGCTTTGCTGAACTGGGACCTTATTTCTAACAGATGTGCGTATCAAACATCACTCTGCAGAGACATTTCCGTGTTCTAGTCTAGGTGCCAGGTAGGTAACCGTAACGAAGCTTCTAATACGGACTGACTGCAACACGTGTCCCTTATTGGCTACTTTCAAGGTATGCTTCTAAGGAACAAAAATTTAACAAGTGTCATTTTTTTAAACTTTATCCGAAAAAATGGAGGTGAGGAAGTAAAACATGATTCTGGCTGCCAGATAAACGCAATGCTCTGTACAAAAGGCTCCCAGTACAGGGAGCCACCGAGTACAGGTTTTACCTGCCAAAATGTGTCCCCAGTTCCAGAACTTCCCTCTCCAGCTGAACCTGTACTGGAAGCTTTTACAGCAGGACCCTCTTCAGTGCTGTGACAAGAATAAATTCAGCCCACGAGTTGTGACACTGTTCTAATCACCCTGCTAACTTACATGTCTGTACAAAAGGCTCCCAGTACAGGGAGCCACCGAGTACAGGTTTTACCTGCCAAAATGTGTCCCCAGTTCCAGAACTTCCCTCTCCAGCTGAACCTGTACTGGAAGCTTTTACAGCAGGACCCTCTTCAGTGCTGTGACAAGAATAAATTCAGCCCACGAGTTGTGACACTGTTCTAATCACCCTGCTAACTTACATGGCTTCTCAACAACCAGGTTCCA
>NW_010223551.1:18470-33026 GCF_000690775.1 Eurypyga helias | reverse complement strand
AGAAAAAAAGACCTCTATGGTATGAGTTCAGAGCCGAATCTGATTCTAGGTACAGTCATGTAAATCCAGAAAAATTCCAGTGATGGAGTAAATGAGTCCATATTTGCCTATCAGCAATCACATCTGCAAGGGGCATTAGCGTGCAAACAGGACAGCAGGACAAACGCAGGAACGCAACATACACACACGGAGCTAAACTCCACCTGCCTGTGCTGTATATTCTCCGGAGGGGAAGGAGGTACTACACGCCTGTGAGTAGCAGGACAGCCTCTCATCCGAGTTGCTCAGTGTGACTGCAGGCGACGGTGCAGGCACCTGAGCCTGCCACAGCATGCCTGGCAGCGCGCAGCAAGGACTGCGGAAGCGCGGGCTGCCGCCACGCCAGGGAAAGCGAAGCCCTCCGCCTGCAATGCTAAAGTCTGCCCTGGCTGATAGTATTCGTATGGGAAAGGATTCCCTGAGAGCCATTTCTGCATTGCAGCACTGTGAAAAGCAGGCCTCGATTTTGGTCCTATACGTGGTATCAACGCTTTAACTGAATTGGCATCAGTCAGTCTTCTGCTGGGCACTGCTGCTGTGGGTGGGTAAGCAACATCAACGCTTCTGAAAAGGACAGAGTGTTAATGCTGCCAACTTTCAAGGCACAAAAGATTCTTAAACCAATTCAGGCTAAATACCATTTTAAAAGAAATTAGAAATACTGTTTCAGCGACAACTATTAATGACCTATAATGAACTTCCCCACAAGGGTGACATGAGTCAAGCAACTAGAGTTCACATGCAAAAAACCTAAAGCAAATCTAGTTACAGAGATAACCTGAAGAGCAATCCCTTGGAATGATGGAGACAAACGTGCTAGAAACATGTACACTTCAGATATATTTGTTACGGATGTGATGCTGAATTAGGATTAATTCCATTAGCATTGGCTTTATACTGGTATATCTCCTCAAGTAATCCATCAGGGAATCCGTATCAGAGCTGACTTTAAGATTCACCAAAACAAAAAAGATCCCTCATTAATTTATCCCACTGCATATGGGTTGGTGGATTTTTTGAACTTCTCAATTTTTAACAATAGACATTGCAACTCCAGTTGTGATTTCTGTTCATGTATCTAACTGAAAAGAAAAAAAAGACATAAAAATGTTATAAAATTAATTTCTTTTTAAAAGCAATACGGTCACAAAAAGCGAGTTGGCGCATGTGAGCCCCAGAACAGACGAAAGACCCAACCCTAAACACTGTCATTATAACAGAATAGCCGAGGTCTCGTGTCTGTGGGTCTTCATGCGGTTTTTGCAGCTCTTCGCACAGTGGCTAGAAATGCTATGTATTGGTTGCACCCAAAATGCCTTCAACCATACTCTAGGTGCGTCTGAATGCCCCTCTCTTGCAACGTCCCCTTCTGGTGAAGTTACGCGTCTTCCAATCCCGCCAAGTGCCAACTGACCCCTGGCAGGAGGCCCCACCTCTTCTCCTCCCGGCGTTGCCAACCGTCCTTCTGACTGCCACAGGCTGGGTGGTTTTACAGCCTGGCTGCTCCTCAGGGCCGCTTACGGCGTGGATGAGGCATGGTACTTGACAAATGCAATGGCTGCCAGCTCTTTGCAGAATTCTTCCAGCACAATCACGCCCTCTAGTAACGTCATGTGGTCAATGCTGCGAAAGAGGAAAAACGTCAGGGGAGGACCAGGGCTGGCACACACGAAAACCAGCCGTGGGTCCTGAAGAACAGGCAACGTATTTACTCACATCGGCCCTTCCGGCTCCAAGCCCAGCAGGCGTTTTCTGACCAGCAGAAGTTTGGGAGTGAAATCCGGGATGCGCTGGATCCTAACCATGAGGTCCCCGACGACCTGTAAAGCACAATGCCACCAACACCGGAAGTCAACACCTCCGCAGGGTGCCTGGCAGCAAGGCTGAATGACAGCATGGGATGCCCAGGATGCACTCGGCATCCTCACAGGCTCACCGAGCAACACACAGAGTACCTGCTCCGCCCCAAAAAAAGGGTGAGTGGGAGCAGAGAGTAGAGAGATATAAAAAGGACAGGAACTCTTCAGCCTTAATAGCTGTTGCCACAAATGGTATTACTTCTTTTAATTATGCCAACAATTAATGCGTCTTAGTAAATGGTGATGCAGGCAATTGACCAGTAAATTCCCAGGTTTAGGGAAAGCACAAGGGGAGAGTGAAGATAATATTCTGAAATGGGGAGGGCTACTGGGAAAAAGGGAGCTAAGCCCTCCGTTAGTACTGGGCAAGCACCATTAATAGGCTCCTGACCAGCTTAATAACAGCTGGTGCATGGGGTTGGCGAGGGATCTCTGCCTGAGAAGACTGCAGTGTGACAGGCACCCAGCCAGCACTTCCAGGATGAAGGTCTGGCAGGAAGAGATGGAATCAGAGAAGGAAGGAAGGGGACTTTTGAAAAATCCAGGACTTCACTGTCAAGAGCAGCCCTCATCAGAAGAAACAGGAGGATGAGCAGAGATACACACCCAGGCACAGGGTACTCAGGAGTGTCCCTGTGTGTGAACCAAAGCCAGCTCTTCCCCATCCAGGTGCAAACCTGTACTTGGCCTGTTCTTAACAGCACTACCTGACCGTGCCACCAAGTGACAACAACGTGACCTAGTCCGCTTTAAAGCAACATCCTTGCCAGAGGGGCTGTTTCTCATCCACACAACGCAACTAATCAAACACACCATTTTCAAGACACGCAGATTGAGAATAAATGCTGGGAAATACCTTTTCCAATGGTTTTGGTAGAAAATGCGTAATTCTGATTTACAAATCAAGAGCATAAGTACCTATTTTCAGTGAGAAGCCATTTGCCAACTTAAAGTAGCCAGCAACTACTACCAGCAACTACGCAGTTTCTAAATGTATCACTGCTGTACAGCGCACGTAAATATTAACTGCGTGTTTACTCACCCTGACAATAACAGAGAAGAGAGACCTGCAGCCAGAGGCCAGGTTTACGTAAGGATCCAAGAGGTATTCATGGATATGAGGATGGGGAAACAAGGACAGTTTGGACAACACCGACGTAACTTGTAAATTTACATCGTAGGGCTGCAAAAAAAGGGAAACACAGTACTTAGGTATTTTCATGATGGCTTCTTTTCCTCCATCCACTGTTTATTTAACTACTAGAACCGTATATACAGGGTTATGAATAAATGAAGACAGAAAGTTAGATTACAAGACAGGCCCCAAAGCTCTGCTTTCCACCACCGGAGCAATGAGAATATGACAGGTCTATTAGCTGTTATTATCCGTGTGACTGCTACAGTCACTTGAAGCACATTTGTTTATTGTAGGATGAGTTCTCTTCCTGCAAAACATTTCTGCAGCTCAACAGCTAAACAAATAGCACACAATCAGTCTAAACAGCTGCTTGCTTCTCCTAGATAACTGAAAAGTGTGTGAGCGCAGGAAATTGTGAGGGGCAAATCCATGTTTATGGCTAATACAGTACTTCTCTTTTTCTACTTTGTTCTTTCTTGGCCAGAAGCGCAGCAGGAGGCCTGGCCATCCTGTGGCAGCATGCTATGGGAGATGAGACACTCCCAGGTTAGAAATGCAGCGTGAAATTCTGAGCTGCTTCTCCACCTCCTTTCCCCGAATCAGCCAAATAAGAGAGGCAACACTGTCAGATGCTGGAAGACATTCATCAGGCTTTAGGATAAAAAGTAGTATCTACCTTCCTGGGAAAAAATAGTGCCTAGCTTCAAGGATCTTACTGTTCCAGTGAGAAACTCATTTCCCAAAAAGCAGGTATGTTCACCATAGCTCCTTTATGTTCCAAGTACTCCCTTCTGCCAACTTTCTCCTCGCAGTGAAACCAAGCTGACATTTTAGTTCAGCCCAGAACCTGCAAACTAGTGGAATCTCCTTCCATCTGTTCAGTGAGGGACCAGACTAGGCTGACTAGAGGGACAGGCACTCCCCTGGAACACACCTGTGCCAGTCGGCTGACGTTACCAACGCTCGGATGGCTTCACTTCACCCTGCGGATTGCACCTGAAGGGGGTTACAGGGCCCTCATTCCGTTCCTTCGACTACACACTGACAGCACCATCCTCTGTGACATAACCACCCCTGGAAGAGGATGATTTCACGGCCTCAAATTACCATCTTTATGCCCTCAAGTTAGCACCCCACTGAAGAATCAGAGAACAGATTCTTCTCTTTTCCAGACTGCAGTATTTGGAAGAACTCAGATTCAGACAGATATATTTAGATGTGTCTGCATGTCTGACCTCACAGCAGCCTCCTCAGCAGAGCTCTGACACCCGATACACGTGTCTGCACGCCAGGATCTCGTGCCATCTCAGACACTCAGGAGTATCTGCTGGGCTCCTGACAGTTCCATGGGGGGTGGCTCCTGCAATAGCTGCGTTGTGACCGCAAACTTGCGGGAGTATCTTGGGCACCACAAAAATGATGCCTCAGGTGAGGCAACTGCGTCGAGCTGTCAGTCGCTGCATTAAAAGGAAGTATCTCGACTTCCTTTTACGGGAAGTTGATTCCAATGACTAGAAGAGAGAGACTGAAAAGCAAGTGGGTAATGGCTCCAGAGACCACCAGGGCTGTTCTGGCACAACTTCCACTGCCTAGATGTGGACACCCAAGGACCATGTAGGGACCCCACTCCTGAATTCATTACCACACACTGCTGCATTGCAAAGGGAATTGTCTTACAGATCTTTTGAAGCGAAAGCACCTATTTCTCCCAATCAGTAGCAGTTATTTCTGGACTTGATATTCCAGCAATAGATTCATCCCAATCTTCTAAAAAATGAAGCTTTCAGACCCTGGACCAGAGATGTTATAGGTAAAAAGAGATCACCACCTTTTGGGTTATTGCGGAAAAGCTACCCTGCACAAAGAGACCCAAATTCCTTCAATAAATCCACTGCACTCTCTATTTAGCTGTAGAAGGACTTCAGTTGTCCGAGTCAGTCAATTTATTAGGAGGCTTTGCAGCCATGAGCACGCTCTGACGCTCAGGAGAAGGAAACAAAGCAGTAGCACATGCTGCAATGTTCCGACAGATTGCTGCTGCCATGTGAACTACTCTAGAACATTAAGGAAAGCGGCTTCTTCACACACAGCCTTGAATTCTGTCCATATGTCAGCAGCCCCAGTAAGACAGCTGTGTATCAGACAACATCGTAAGCAATGACTCTGTAACTAAAGAGGTTAAAGCCAACAAAGGCTGCAGTTGAGGAGGTTCTTGGGAAACAGTCAGTTCCACAGAGATGTACAAGACAGAGGAAGGAGGTGCTGGCTAGCAGATGAAGTACTGGATTTGAACAGCCCTAAACAAGCTACTTCACTTGTGTGCCTCAGCAACCTTCTGTCACAAACTCGGTTGATGATGCCTCCCACCTCTGCCAAGTTTTCTGGTATCCACCAATAAAATCCCAAGAACTACTTGTAGTATTATGACAAAGCAAAAAAGACACTGAACACAATCTGTAAGGAGTACTGTCCCCACTCAAGGCTTTTCCACATCTTTCACTTTGTCTGGACATCAGCATCCACTATATCAGATTTGGCATTGATAAGACCCGGGTTTTTGGGTGTTGGGTTTTTTTTTTCTCCAATGTGATTTACATGTTTCACTGTGAATAACCCCTAAGAATTTCAGTTCGGTTTTCAGGACTGGGTTTTGGTATGACATAATAAGAATTTACCCGTTCTGTCTGATTCAGGCAGTTCATTTTAATTCTTCTGCAGTCAAGAACTACTTTTGACACCACAGACTGTAACACCTTGCCTGGCTAACCTACACATGTCTCATGCTGACAAGCAGGATATCAAAATGGGCACTGTGCTTCCATGCCAGATGCTACTTTTGATGTAACCGTATGTATCTGACACTCAGCTGTCTCTCAGGGGATGTAACTTGGGTTCTTTACTTCTGTGATCTCTGTGTCAATGCTCAGATAAGGTTCTTCATATGCATGAGGCTTGTTCTTCCTAAGAGCTCATGATGTCCAGTTTTCTTCATGACCCTATAACCCTCTGAGCTAGTGAAGTGTGCACAACGTGTTTACTGGAAGCAAAACCCTGAGAACACACAACACAGAAAGCCAAATGCTTCCATTGCTGACATCTGATTTACACAAATTGATACTCTCAAACATTCTTGTCTCCTGAACACTCAGAGCTGAACTGGAGGCTACTGGCTTCCTGACATGTTTCCTGTGCACTTCTACGTTCAAATGGCTCTTGTCCTGTTTGTGACCAGGAAATCTGGCGCTACCAGAGCTAACTGTGCGTTCTGCAGACAGCTCCACGTGCAAGCCAGAGAAGAACGTGCAGACTTCTGAACCTGGTACCACTGTACCTGCAGCAACTCCAGACACTGTTACAGGGAGGGTAGCTAGACTTTCAGGGCTCATTTTCACTGGCAAGAGAAGCGATCTCCTTGACCTAAAGCAGCAACATCGACCTGACTAAACTAAGTCCACAGTTTAGAGAAGGCAGTGAAAACAGTAAGTTTTCACACTGGGCAACCTCCTTTTCACCTCCCTGAGCCTTCACGTCGCTTCTCCCCAGAAAGACCAGCTCATGCAGGCTGGCTAGATAGATAAACAGACATCAGGGAAATTCACCTTCTTTGAATTCTTTGTACTGATCTGGGTCTTGCATGTCCCACCTCCTTTTCATTTGTTTGCTCTTGGCAGCTATGCTTTTATCATTTGAAGATAATCAAACAGGTAAAAAAACTACTTGACACTGCAGGTGGAAAAGGATACCTTCTACAAACCCTCCATGCACTGCTAACAGGGTTTTTTAATCGGGAAAAAAACGGGGGAAATGTTAGCAGTGACACAGGAAGTTCTTTTCATCTTACACAGGGACATACACTGCTTCTAGACCACGACTTCAGACTGAGGCTCTCTGAAATGTGGCAGAAGGGAGCTGTACGGTATTTAATTTACTGGAAAATGTACATTCTTTCTGAGTGTAAATGCTAGAAAATGAAAACTGAATCAGTGATGCTAATACTGAAGGATTCCTAAGATACAATCTTACCTTCTCCTTTTACTTCAAGGATATTCTTACATTACTCATCAATTTAAATGATATTTCTGGCTAAGAAAACATCTGGTACATGAAAAAGTGGGTAACAAAGGTAAGAGTTTTTGTTCTCTGCTTTTGTCACGTTGAGAATTCTGATCACTGTAACATTCTGCAATCTACAGAGGGCTTCACCAAGGACATGGGACATCACACAGCACTACGGTGCTGTAACAGACAGCTGAGTGATGGGAATCCATGGGACCTCGGAGATCAGCCCTTTAGTGGCGATGAAAGTGTCAGAAATTAAATTCATCAGCTGCTTTTCCTTACCTGATCAAGAATCCTGCCCATTCTTTCAAACAGGACTTTCAAGAAGTGCCCTTCAAAAAACGATGCTTCTAAATTGCACTTTTCCAAAGATCTGGGAGATCCAGGCCACTCCCACCGTAAGCAGATGACACAATAATCCCGGAACTAGAGAAAAGTAGTGAGGAAAACAGATTCAAACCTCCACGGAAACCATTCCTTTCCTTTTACTAGTCCGTAAGCCTTAAAGCCATAATCTGTAGCTACATAAAAACCTCAGCCCCAAAGAACAGTCATTCTAAAATAAACACGATTGTTGTCCAGGCAGGCACCTCATTTTCTTCTTGACATTCATGCTATTAGGGTAGTTCAAAAGTACGAGTGGAGAACAGAGCTCCCAAAAAGCAGCTGGGGCCAAAACACAAGGCAAAGCCAACAGTACGCAACCCAACCAGGGCTCTTCTGAAGCAGGAACTGCCTTCCTGCTGTCAGTCTGTTACCACGCTGCCACCGTATTACGTGCAGCTTATCTTGCTGCCCCAGCCATACTGCTCCCCGGTTCCCAGGGCAGGAAGGCACAAGTGTATCTGCAGGAGATGCAAGTACCTCAGGGCTTCCTCATCCCTCTCAACTAGAACAGCCTTTCTCAGCCCCTGCCTCTGATTTGCTGCGGGCTGCCTGATGCCTCCCTTTCCAGGAACTGTACCTCGAAAGGAGCGCAGGCTGTATCAGTGAAAATATGCAACACAGGAATAAACAGTAGCAAGAGAGACAAAACAGACCCAGAAATTCCTCACTGCAGGTAGCGTTCCCATTTGTGCAGGCTTCCAGGACAGAAATATGGAAGCAGAACAGCTGTTTGGATGTAGTAACAGCAACAGGCAGGGCTATTCTTAGGTGGAAATATGTTAAGAGTAGCCCTATCATTGTCAGGAAGTGACAGAAACCAATTCTGTTCTCTAGTAACTCCCAGAATACTCTTTTTCCCCAGGCATGGCAGAAATACAGACATGATATGTGTTTTCTGGCACCCAGGAACAGAACATATGGGAGGTTTACATCGACCTTTGTTTCCTTATTCGCTGTTTTCCATTCCTTTTCTTTTCAGGAGCGACTACAGATAAAATCATACAATCAATACAGCAATCCAAGCTTCCAATCTTGAACTGCTGATACCGTAATTCAGAGGTTAGGGAGTTTTTGAAGTACCTACTGAATACGGCACTCTGGTTTACTCTACTCCTTTGCATAAATTTTTCTATCTAGAAGATTCACAGGGCTTCAACAAGAAAGCTGCAAATACACCGTGACTGTCCTCTGACCAAGGAAACTTTAGATCATGTTTGTAAAAACAAAACCTGTATCTCAAACTGGTCAGTCGTAAAGCTTTCCCCACATCTCCCAGCTTCCAACCCGAGTGCCTTAGGCTGCACATTCCCTGCAACGAGCCTTTTCCAAGTCCCAGACTGCGTAACTCCTAAGCAGCAGTTTAATTTCCCTTCAGTCCTTTCCAACGGCTCGGCAGGCAATTCTCCAAGAGAACGCAGATAAATGCAAACGCAAATTAAGAATCTATCTGCAGTTCAGATTTTCTCTCAGTGTATTTGTTATATGAATATTAATGCCTTTGATGTCACGCATTATTCCCACTAGAGCAATACAAGGTGGATTCACCGTCAAAAGATCTCCAAGGCTAAGTTTTCATTAATAAACAAAAAGTGAATTTTCCCACTTCCCATTACCAAAAGATGCATTTAGCAGGACTATTTATGGGACCATTTGGATAGTCTCGTAACCATTTCGAACTCTCAAGGACTACAGAAGCCCTCACTGACTTACTTGTCTGTGGGCATCTCTGAGGTACGTGTCATAACCTGTACCCTCCACATGGTATGAGGACTTCGCTTCATCAGGTACAAGACAGAGAAAACTACAGAGAAAAAGGGTACATTCATGAGTATCTACAATCCACAAAGCACCAGATCAATACTCTCACATCACCTCTAACAGTGTACACAGTACTGACTCTCCCACCAATTCATCCACAGATGATGAATTCTGCCTTAAGTGTGTGTCAAGAACAGGGAAACCAAAATCTCTTCAAGCACATCTACTCTAGCTACTGTTCGCAGTAACCAGAGAGATACTTTGGGACTTTTCTATCTAGCACTAGGGGTAAACACCTCAGTGGAAGCATTTTCTGAGAATTAGCGGAGTGGAGATGAAAAGGAGTGTTCATAACCAGGTCAAGCATTTGCTAAAGGTCAGACTCCACCTTACCAGAGCAGATGGAAAATTTACCAGGGAATAAATGAGCCAAAAGAGAAGGAAAATTACAGTCAAAATGCTTCTTAGCCGACTGCACAGGCACTTTTATTTACTGTAGCTTGCTGTGGTAAAAACGAACATCTAAGAACACAGAGGAGTATTTGCATATAAACATCCCAGGCAGAAGTATCACTGCTTTGCCAGGCATGTAGCGCAAGTATTTTTGTCCTCATTACTTCACCAATACCTGACCTAAAAAGCATCAGGAAATTCTGAATCTTATTAGAGAGGAAATGTCTTCAAAATATAACTACGAATATTAAAAAAACCCAAAATTTCTGGACAGCAAAATAAATCTCAGACTTTAGACCCTGTTTCCATATCTCAGCTTCCTCCACACCTCAAGAACCGCTGGAGGCTCCGATGTGCAGAAAAATGTAGTAGCTTGACTTCTTGTATGGAGTTCATCTGCAAAAATACGCATTTGCAAAGCGCTGCAAATCCTGAAAACATTTCTGTTCCCAGATGGAGATCACACGAGGGGAATTTAGGAGTGTTCTTTGCGTCGTTGCTCCAAACCACGTCCACCATGAACTACACAGAGCAGTACTGGGGGAAGAGGACGAGAAGCGACTACGCCATCCCACGCTGACCGTCCCCAGGCTGTTTGCTTCCTGTGCCTTACACCTTTGATTATTTCTGGATTAGTAGATAGCTCAGCACTGAAATACCAGTGCTCCTTTGCCACTGTGTATTAACAGACCAAACAGCATGTCTCCTAATATTCCTAAGGGCGTTACCGTTGCTAGGTTGCTTACAGCGGAGCCTGTGCTCTGTGATATCCAACATGCACAACGGTATGTTAGAGGTGACAGAGCTCCCCCTGACTTTCAGCTCTCTCCAGCGTGTATACAACTACACACATACTTGCATACATGGGTTTAAGGAGCTTTAGGAAGCTTGAGGAGCTTTTTCCACTAAAACATTTGTGGCAAGACTCCCCAGACTTCTCCAGGGAGGTCAAGGCCTGTAACAGCAGTTTAAGCATAGCAAGTATTTTTCATAAAATCATGTTTTATAATCAGTAAGGCTTTCCTCATGAATTCTGAGTCTTCAACTCAACTGTTAGCTGCAAAGTTCCATTTTTCTCATTTATGTTGCATTATTTTTACTTACTGTAAGCTCTAATCTTTCAGGAGTAGCTTTCTGATAAAATGCCACATAATTTCCTTCTGTGGAGTCATTTTACCAGCTGGCACGGAATAACATCCATTACACAGTGTATTTGATTTGCACAGTATGTGCAGACACCCACACGTTCACAGACTTCTTTAAGTGTTTGTTTCAACTTACCTATTTACAATTTTATGAACTTCAGTCTTCCCATCGTTTTTCTGATGTTCCGGAGTGACAGGCGGAGAAGCACAGAGCCACTCCTGAGCTGACAATGTGTTATCTGGAGACAGGTCTGTAAATAAGGGATCTTCCTCCAGGTCTCTGTGAGATTGTATCAGACAAGAGCATGAGCATTCACAGAACGGTATGGAAGGCAGGAAAATCACGGGGTCTAAAAGCATAATTTTTTTTTTTTTTTTCTCTGAACGACTGGGATGTTTTCCAAAACACTATCCTATGCACAACCTTCTACCTCATCAATATGCAGAAATACCAACCTACATTAACATCCAACGGACTTTAGTTTTGAAGAACTTGTCTTGATCTGAACAAGAGAGTAGGCATTTCTGACTTGTACAAAATCACTGCATTAAACCACTTAAACTCTTTATCCACATTTTTCACCTGAGAGGGAGTTATGCTCCAGGAAATCACTACATTATTACAGGTAACTCAGAAGTATCGAAATTAAGACGCCTAAAGTAGCTGGTGTGCCTAGTCCTCACCCTTCCATCAGTAAAAAAGGAGTTGCAAGAGTTACCTGGGGTATTTAAAAGGATTTTATGTAAAGCGTCCCAGAAAAGTTCTTCCATAAAAAAATTGTTCAAGAACATAAATGTAAGCAAGAAATCTAAGTGATGGACTTCAAGACCAATCTCACTGAAAACAACACAAATATGCATAGACTTAAGGTAGGTAAGATGTGCGAGTAAATCGATATATGAAGACCTTTGAGTGCCTGATACTCTGGAAAGAGGCTTTTGATAATTTTAGCTTTTCTTTTACTGTTCTACGCATTTTCATAAGTTGCTGATATAATAATTTCTGCATCACTTTATGGATATGGATTAGTACATAGAGCACTCGAAGCGCTATCTATGCTCACTTAGTGAAAAAAACAACCCTGTTTTGTTCTATAAGTAAGGATCCGAGTTAGCTGTTGTGAAACCTTCCCTTCAAAAAGGAACTTACACTGCTCCTGCAATCTGTCCATTCTCTACCACATCTCTATCTTCTTGACAGAGAGGCTTGTATTCCATGTAGTTTCTTTCTTCTAAATTTCTCAAAACCAAATTATAAAGGATGTGCTCGTTGGGTTTTTGCAAAAGGTGCTCAAACATTCGTAAAGTCATTATGCTGATCTGCAACATAAAGAGTAAAAATTCCATAAAGTGGTGGATGACTGCCTTAGGCGTTTTGACTTCTGTCTGGTTTGTACATCCCAGAACACTGCAATTACTTATTTACGTTACGGAAGGAAGTGAAAGTCCTAAGAAACATTAGGAAATAATTACGTGAATTTGGTATAAACATGGCTGAAGAGTTCACACACATTTGAAAATCAATATGTGGATGTATTTTTTCCTGTAAAGAAAGTTTTTTTTCTGAAATCTGCCAAAACAACAATACAGAGAACACCCAGAGAACTTACAACTTAGCTTTCCGTACTACAATCACATCCATGCTAGAAGATGATTATCATTATGCAAGTGAGACACAGAACAGGACTTAAAGTTAGTAATAAATGCCCAGGAAAAACCAAACTAAGACTGGGATTATAGGTTGAGATTTTTACATGGAGGGATTATGTAGGCCTTTAAAAAGAGCCTGACTTTAATCAATCCAGAGACAGTTTTTAAAGACAGCTTCAGAGTGCTCAGCTCATTTATCCAGGTGACTCTGACAGGGTGAGCAGGTAAGCATCCCGAGAAACAAGGGTATGTGAAAGCACAGATCTGTATTTCAGGGACGCTCGGTTTTTATTTGAAAAAGTAGAGGAAGGAGGTTGTTTCATGAAAAAATGAAACAATCAGCTCCTGAGAAGGGATTTTACTGAAGTCAAATATTTTAACAACATTTACTGTGTGTGAAGTGCTTAGTTATTATATCATCTTTTAATTGGCACTGTGTGCATGCTCTGACCTCAGTTACTTCATATAAAAAATAGGAAGTTTTTGACTATACCTTATGCGGTATCATGACAGAACTGGCACGACATGAAAAATAACAGTGATGAAACCTAACAGAGCATGAAGTAAACTGAGATTCCAGACCCGATTCTGCCCCACCTTGCAGACGAGCAAGCCCGCCAAGATATGCGCAGGGGGCAAGCAAATCTAGCAAAGAATCTTCATGAATGGGAACAACATGCTAGCTAGGGAAAACAGCTTGACTTCCATGTCTAAAGGGAATCTGTAGGGCTGGCAGTCAGAACTCTCTTCCTTAGCAACAGAACTTGGCTGAAAAATACGGCACGCCCTCACACCAGTGTTTTTACCGATTCCACACAAGACAGAACTGGCCAGCAGACATGACTGTATCGTTACCACTTCTCACCTCGTCAGAAATATGATCACAGTGTTCGATTAACCTGTGCCGCAACGGATGCCGATTGATATCTGTCAACGTTTCTGGCTCTCTGTGTTCTCCAAGTATAAAATAAACTACTTCCTGCAGCAGGACATCTGAGGTGACTTGACGCACAACGCGATGCAACAGTGCCGTTGATGTGAGGATTCCGATCTCTGAACTGGACAAAAAATTTCATGTCAGATACGGAGCAGATTTCAGGTGAAAAACGAAGCCCGGGTGACTCAGAACCTGTTCAGCCGCTTCGTAGGATGCTACTCACGTTTGCATCAGCTGGGGTTCCATAACATCAATGAAAAACCGCTCCCGCACAGCTTTTGCCATAGCAACTGCAGCACTCTGAAACGAAAGTACAAAATGGTACGTCTCGGACTCAAAAGCTCAGAAACGACTCCAACCTCTTATTTGCTGGAAGTATTTGCATCATCTGTAAACATTTCAAACCTTTTGTGCTTCTTTGATGAGCTGATCGCAGTAGTCAAACCATGAAAGAAACGAAATCAACGCCCTTTTCCCTGGAAAAGCAGATGCATCTTCTTTGTGGCTATAGGAATCCAAACTAGAGAACAGAGGGAAAAATACTTATTTAGTCTACAAGTAATTGAAGAATACTGGACTATATTCTTACTGAACTTAACAGAACGATTAGTGCTCTCCTTGTGATGAAGAGAACATGAAAACAGCTTTTCTGCTGGTCTCTACTAACCCGGTAGCGCTACCATTACACGGAGTTTCAGTGGCACGCTAAAGGATACACAGTATGTACAGCGGAATAACCCCGTTTGCCTAAGTATTTCCTGAGTCTGAAGGGAAAATTGGTCACCTAGCCTGTTCTCCTAGGAAACACAGACCACAGAAACAGGATGAATAACCCCCGGAGTGAGAGCACCATAAAATGAAGGTAATTGTTCTTCTCTACCAAAACCAGAGGGTATATCTGAACTAGATGGCATCTTTCAGAAAAAAACACCGATCCCAACCTAAAAGCTCTACGGAATAACAAATCCACCATATTCTTTGGTAAAGCAGGCCAATAATTATTTATCCCACTATTCAAAGTTGTGATTTCTTCTTTCCTTCTAACTTCAGACTCCAGTGCCTAGAAATTTCCGTGGTTATTTTGCAGATCTCGACTTTTGGCTCAGCACTAATAGACCACGGGCAATTCAT
>NW_010223551.1:0-18448 GCF_000690775.1 Eurypyga helias | reverse complement strand
ATGTTTTGCTCATCTAACTCGCAAGCAGTCAGGCTAACAGGCATCCAGCTTTTGCTTCATGCTCTTGAGTTGTGCAGCAACTCCTTCCTTCTTCTTTCTTACTGCAAAAATTCTGCAACAACAGCCTGTTACTGAAGACACCCTTCCTGCCAGCAGCTTAGTGTTCACCCTGCACAGGGAAAAATTCATGTCTCCTAAACCCTCAACGTCCGAGCAAGAAAGTAATTTGTACCTGACACTGCAGCTACGCCCCCACAAACGGCTAGCATCATTCAGTGGAAAAACCTGCCCCCTGAGGAGTCTCTGCAAGGGAGTGGCAGCAAACCCGGCCCCGCGTCAGAAGCCACGTGCACACGGGATGCCCCAAGGCGCACCGCTGAGCTGCAGCTGGGATCCCAGCCCTGCTCTCCAGACTTCAGCGGGGGAGCGTGAGGACTTCATACATCTTAGCTACCTACAGAAGATCAGTTTCAGGGAGGGGTGTAAAGTCACCTTGGGTATTAAATACAAAAATAAAATTCTTACCCCCAGTTAATTGCCTCCACTGTTTCAATGTCTAAGGGATCCAGTGACTGAGGCAGGGCTTTGTAGAGGGTGGCCAGCCTGTCTGTCAACAATTCACATAAACAAGTGCTTTCAGTCAGGCACTTGGCAGCTGCTGGTTCTGGCAAACTCACCAAAAGCATGAGGCCTTCACAGGCCTTCACTGCTATCCGGCCGTCCTGGCAGAAGGGCATGGAAGAATTAATCAGAGGGTGAATGAAGCTCACTTGAAATCAAGCAGCAAACATCTCCCAAATGAAACCTCTCCATTCCCCCCACCATGAGCGAATGAATTTATTTTTCTTGCCTTTCCAGTGATTACAATTAATTTCTACTGAATTTGGATGGTACAAAATAAAGAATCTCTCCCAAATCCATGTCAAACACTAAGAATGCAACTGCAACCTTCAGGACGACAGAACTAGTGCTGCAGGTCAGCTTATGGCCAAGGTATCAGGCAACGTAAACGTTCACCTAACGCTAACAAGGTACCATGGTAGACTGGGTTTTCTGCTCTCCACACTGCTGTAGCACTTACAGGCTTACCCAATCCTCCTCGAAGTTTTCTGAAAGAATCTGAGTAGGAATTGGAGGATGGAGCTGGGTAACACACACAGCAGTTGCTTTTAGAAGTCAAACCCTTAGAGATAGTCCAGTGGCCTCACAAAAACGTGGGTTTGGTTAAGTAAGTACAAGGGAAAGTAGTTTTTAAAATACTCTCTGGTAGTATATTTAACCTAATGATTACCCTATATAGCTTGTCTGTTAATCATGCAGCAACCTACAGAAATTGCTCAAAAAACCCCCTGCAATACCATCAACACACTCAATATTTAAAATAATATTTTAGCTTTCATCTGACGTGGCAAAGAAAATTGCCAATTTACAAAAACTGCCTGCCAAACAACCCTTGTTTCACTGTTTTAGTTAAAATACAGTGTGTATGTACATGTATATTCACTCCCCCTGCCCACTTCACACAGCATCCAAACCATTTCACTTTACTGCATCGAACAGAACAAAAAAAACCCAAAACCAACTCACGGGACTTTTAGTGAGGTTTAGTAGGGAATTCACTAAATTATAGTCTTGATTTGGACAAAGAGCAGAGGACTCGGGCGATGACGTGACATTCAGTTCGTCCAGACTGAAAGAGAGGTCCTCCGCCTGCTGCGGGAGGTCATCTTCCTTCTCCATTTGCTCGGGCCCAGCAGCACCAGGAATCTCTTCAGGCTGAACGGGCTGTTCCGTGTCTGCTGCGGAAGCGTCTCGGCCTTTTAGCACGTCCTCTGGGAGTACGCCCGCCGATCCTTTGGAAGCCATCGCTTTTAACTTACTCTGCAAAGCATTTTGTTGGAATTACTGTTCGTCCTCAAGCAGAAATTTACTAGAAACCAATTTTTTGGTGGCATCTGAAGTAGTTTTCTGCAAGGCTGGATATAGTAACCACGCAGAATGTAAGGGATTGCCAGAGCATGGGGGTTTTTTAAACCTGGGACGTTTTTTAGTCATCTGAAATTTCTCTTAAGTCCTGTACCATTTTGCTTCAAGGCTGAACATGCCATTTACAAATAGATGGCATCTTCTTTTCTCCACCACTGAAGGCACATATTTGCTCGATTCGCCCGCTTTTCGACAGAAGCTTTTCATTCACCTTAGGAGCGCACCGTTAAGCATACCCCAAACCATCCCCTTCTAGGTCAAGGCCTCAGATTCATCTGATAGCTGAAAACCTATTTCCAGTTGGAGTCACACAGTTAAACTCACTCTAAACTTGAGATTTTATCTTCAACAGGAAAGGGAAAATAATGTCTTTTATGACAGCGGAGTACTGCCAAGTTGTGTTTCTCACGAAGAAGAAGTTGAGTAGATAGAACGGGCAGAAGGTACCTGAAGTTGGCACTGTAACAGATCACAGAGAACCTTCTCGGAAGCTACAAAGTATCTCCACTTAGTCTGAAAGAAAGCAACCCATCTGTCTTCCCGTAAATCTGTCTCCAGCACATAAAAAGACATTTAAATCTGTGCTCTGTGACACCAGGAAGAAACTCACAGCAAGGCAGGAATTCAGTGTTCCTCTGGCATAAGCGCAGGTGAATAATACTTTATTAGAACCATAAATCAGACTCTAGCACAAGACATTTTTTCAAGTGAGTACAGTAGTGAGATTATAAATCCAAACGGTTTCCCTCCTCTCAGATAACACCAAAATTATTACAAACATGATCTCAAGCATTAATAATTTAAACCAGTAACCATTTGGGGTTAATGGTGTTTAGTACGTGCAGACCAGCAGGGACTAACTACATCACAGTCCCAGGCAGCAAACTAGAGAACTGCTGCGAGCGCTCGCTTGACTGGTGTGCATTCTCCGGGGAGAATCTGTACCGCGTGTTGCGATACACTCGTATGACCAACTCCCTGGAGAGGCAGCCCAGTGGCAAAAGCAGCACACTGCATGCTATAAAATAAGGGCGTTTTTTTACTACAGCAGAAAAATGACTCCTTCAACATATGGTTGGTTTGGGTTTTTTTTTTTCAGTGTGAAATGCGTAAGGCTGCAAAGCAACCAAAATGTGTCTGTCTACCCCTAAATCTTCTAAAGTCCTCCACAATCCTCCCATATATTTTATCAATACATGGGAATAACTGAATCCCAACAATGTGCCTGGCACGTAAAGCAGAACTAGGGACTGGAATTGCATTTCAGTCCTGGATTATGCACTGTTGCTGGCACGATTCAAGTCGCAGGCAAGGCTGCTGAAGAGAAGAGCTACTTTTTTTTTTAAATTTGGATAATATATTGCAAAATACTTCCTCTATCTTACAGCAGCCTATTACCTCATGTCTGGACTCTTCTGCTATTTCAAAAGCCATAGTTTGTTTAGCTAAGGCATCAATGAGAAGGCCTATAAATGCATAAATCACAGAATCACAGACTGGTTTGGGTTGGAAGGGACCTTAAAGACCATCTAGTTCCAACCCCCCTGCCATGGGCAGGGACACCTTCCACTAGACCAGGTTGCACCAAGCCTCATCCAGCCTGGCCTTGGACACTTCCAGGGATGGGGCATCCACAGCTTCTCTGGGCAACCTGTCCCAGTGCCTCACCAGCCTCTCTGTGAAGAATTTCTTCCTGATATCTAATCTAAACCTCCCCAGTTTCAATTTAAACCCGTTCCCCCTTGTCCTGTCACTACAGGCCCTTGTAAAAAGTCCCCTCCCAGTGTCCTTGTAGGCCCCTAGACACTTGCCCAGAGCTTTTACTCTTACACTGGCAGGCGACACAATGCAGTCTGTACACTGAACAACACAAAGGCAGAGTTCTTGCGTGTATTTAAGCTTCCTATTGCCTAATCATGCAATTCTGCAGCTTAGCTGCTCACCTGCCTCCTGTAAGGGTGCAAAACAGGATCCTGAATGACCTAATAGAAAAGGTTACATAAAACACAGATTCAGTGCTTTCTGGTACTCCTCTAAGTGACTGCAGCAACAACAGAGAGCAAACAGAAAAAAAATCCAATTTTATATTTTTGTGATATGTAACTATCAGAGTTTCAAAATCTGTGGTGGATGATGCCGTGTCTAAGTTCAGACAGATTTAGGAAGATTTCTGTGCAAAAATCAAGTGATATCACAGCTAGTGAGAACCTCTACTCAATTGATGGTGAGAAATATAAAGCTGGTAAGCTGTAGAAGCAAAGAGTGGAACTACTGCTCATTTTATGAGTACAGCTTTTTAAAGGACACTATATTAGAACCTGTCTAAGGTCTCAAGAGCAGAAACTGAAGCAGAGGATCAAGTGTCCCTTTGCATGGAACAGTCAGTCGCAAGGAGTATCTCACATACGATGGGATGGGATGAGATGGGGCAAGTAAGGAATAAACAAATAAGGAAAACCTGAGGTAGCAAGTTCAGCATAAAATAATGACTGAGACAGAGGTGACAAGTCTAACACTCCTATGTATGTTCTTTCTCCCTACACAAGAGCAAGGAAAACTCAGTTTAAAGAAAAGAATAAATTAAAGCCAAAATAAAATTAGTATATGGATCTTAAAGGTTTAAAAAAGTAGAATGCAGTTCTTCCAGTTCTTATTTCCACAACAAAAATAACTTGCCCAAGAGATCGTTATGCCACGTCGCCTTATCGGTTAAGCAATATAGGGGGGGGATTTTACTAAAATATAAACAGCATTCTATCAACAAACTATTTAACACGGAATCATACAAAGAAAATCCTGAGTTTGCACATACCCATTCATAAAATACTGTCGAAATTGATCAGGAAAAGCCAAAAAAGGAAGCAAAACTAACAGCTACAGATGGCTTTGGAGAGATGTATCTGTATTTCAGTCTGTAAGTGCTGGAGATTTGAGAGAGAAATGCCACACAGAATTCTATAAATTTACCTTTTCATGCATCTGAAGGTCAGAAAAAGCTATAAAGTCACAACAGCACCTCTAAGAGGCACAGATGTGAACAACCAGAATATTCTGTTCTAACACAGGACAATTCTGCACCCCAAATACCTGATCTGGAAACACTTAGAAGCTGTGATGCCTGAGGCTACGACACCTAGAATAACGCTGTGAAGGAAACAGGAGCTACAGGTAACGTTCTTCAACTTGCCTGAACTCTACAGCACGCACTAACTTGTCAATCCTTACACCACTTCTACTGCTTGTACAACTACAGAGGATACAATGGCAATCAGGGTGGTATTTCCCTAAGGGAAAAATAACTCACCATGGGTTCTTCACTACTGACTTACAAGTGATATTTATATACTCCATGGAAAATAATGTGTCTTTGCAGGTTACAGACCTCGTTTGAGGAAAGCTTGTATAATATTCCAGCAGGACACTGTATCTACAGCTTTTCACCTTTGTATCATATGCTTCATAGACACTGTGTCTCCACAGGAAACAGCCAAGTGGGAGCAGGAGGCATTTCTAAATGGACTCTCAGAACTTACACTTCATACGCTCCTTCTAAATGGGAACAGAAAGTCAGTCTTTCTCCTCCCACTCCGATTTCATCAACGCCACATGCTAAGTTCGAAGAGGGAGTAAAGATATTTGGCTTTCTTACAGATAGAAAATAATGTCATATTGTAGATTGTCAGCTGGCACTGCAGCTAGGGCCACTACCAAATAAGGGCCCGATCCTGCAGAACACTTAGCAACTTGCAAGGTTTCAATGCCCCATGCAATCTGTCCCTCGGTCCTTACAGGGCTGAAGACAAAACAACACAAGAAACCCCAGGTCTCCCTCACGCAGCATTCATACTGGTGTCACACCCCTCCTCTGCAGGCACTTCCGCTACAGAGGACAAGGACTCCAGGCAAGTAGATTTGTGAGCCCTGGATCAAATTCTAGTAAAAATAATCAGATGCATCAAGTCTCTGGAAGGAGAAAAAAAAAGCCAAAAACTTCTAATATCACAGGAAAAAAAATGCCAGAGGGAATGAAAACTAAGCTACGAAGCATGATGTGATACCTCCACTTCTCTATTAGAGCCCGTCTGTGACACCATAAATACACCTGGAAAAGTTTTATTTGACTTACCTCAAGGAAGAAGTTGACCAGGTATGGATCCTGTTTCAGCTTTGCACATACTATACAGAGAAACTGAATTTCTTCGTTTTCTGTTGGCGTTGCCAGAACTTCACCGCACAGCCTGATTAATTTCTGTCACGTAAAGAAAAGTGAGCAGTTAAGACAGAGAGCAAGTTACAGCTTTTTCTAGGGATGATGGACTGACTCCTTTTTCTCTATACACACCGCAGTGATGTAAGGTTATTGACTTGAGCAGTTGCCCTAGCTTTAGCTTGCTATGAACAAGATTTCTTTATTACTTATGACTCGCATCGCAGCAGCAGCTCAGGGCTCTAATCAATACATTAAAACTGATGTGTACTCGAGCAGTTTCTTTAACCCCCTTGGCAACGGGAGAATTAAACACCATTAGCTACAGCAGAATGAGAGAAACTTGTCATGCAAACATACAGCATCCTGAAAATCTGAACAGTACCTGCACCGGCCTGTGCACATTTATGTGGGGAAGAAGAGGTTGCCTTATTCTTCCAAGAAGTTTTGTATAAAAAGCCAAAACTTGCTGTTTCATTCCTGGAGGACACTGAAACCAAAACAGATGAACAATGACAAAAATATAACAAATGCGGAGAGAAACACAGATGCAAATTTGTCACTCAAAATGGCTAATTAAACAGCAATAATTTATCCAAAAGGAGATTTTTTTTTTTAAATCATAATCTGTTAACCCATTACTTTTACAATATTAACAGAGTTGAACAAAAAATGTTGTATCTCATTACTGGTTTTCAAATTATTCATACTTTTAGTTAATTGTTCTACCACAGACTTCTACCAATCTATCCAGAAAATATTCCCTATCAATACAGTGACAAGGAGAAATTAACTCTGAACTAATTGGCCACTGATCAGCTGTCTTTTCTGGTACCGTGCCACCAAATCCAGCAATTCAGTGAATCAATACACGCAAATATAAGATGATAAATTATAAACATCTTAATGTCTACCTTAGGCTAATGAAGCGTTTATAGATGCGCAGATGTTCCAGGACAGGAGGAAGCTGTTGTTTTCCTTGAGATTCAGCAGAATACAAAACACAAATATCTGTGGAACATCCAGACCCTGGTTCTACTGTCCCTCATGCAACATGTCACATGAAAGTACTTTCCTATCTCCATGTGATCTGATGGCTCGTGGTCCTTTACGGACCTTTGTTTCCAGCTAAATCCCCTGACTCTAATGCGTTCTACCACGTGAATAAATGCTGTTACTCCACAGGTAAATTTTAACCCACATCACTTCCCTCATCTGGTTCACTGCACAGGCGAATGGAGCAGGGGTGGCACAGACAGAAACGATAACTCCCTAGCCTGGTTCTCCTTCCAAGTTCATTATCCCCACGTTATTAATTCCTAATTATCACTGAGGAGATGTCAAGCAACCCGTTGAAAAGAATGGCAAAATGTGCACCGTCAGGGTGCACCTACAACAGTGCAGTAAGCCCCAGTGCTGTGCAAGGGTAATTCTCTTTCTGCAACAGATCTCTGCAACATCTTGCGAGCACTGAACTGTGTGTTTACCTCAGACGTACCAACTCACAAGTGGCAAAGCATAAAGACAGGCTGTACAAGAATTGCTTGTACAGGCATATTTGCGTGAGTGCAAAATGACTTCTCTCAACTCTTAGCAACATACTACTAATTACCCACTTCACATATGTCACCATTTCAGCTCGGTTTCTTGACAAAGTTTACAGATTACTGAACGAGCTGTATTTCTGAGCAAGTATTTTCCACACATCAGGTACCTTGTCCTGATCGGAGGACAGCTGGCATAGTAACAGGAATTGTGGAGCCTATCCTGCCAGAGCAAGGAACATCCCGGGCTCAGACAGCGAGTACCCTACATTGGTACAAGGTGTAAAAGGCTGACTGAGAATGAAACCATGGAGAGCTCCATTTATCCTTCGACCAGGATACACCACGTTTTCCCACGTACATCTTCATCGTGATACATAAACTTCTAGCACAACAGCTGCCAAGTTAATTCATGCCATGATCCATCTAACCCCATACATTTCAGCTTCTAAGTCTGCCAAGAAAGATAACAACAGGAATGAACCGTGAAGCTAATTTCACAAGTGCCGCAAAGCAGACAAGAGAAGGACTAGAGAACATTGCTCAGGGCTGCATTCATACCAAAAACTCAGATGTGAAAGCTCTCCGGGGATCAGCCTGAATTCATGCTTTCTTGACACAGAGGTCTGAGCAGTAACTCGTCACATTAAACAAAAATTGTATTTAATGCACCACTTTTCACCCAAGAATCTCCCAACACTTAACGAAGGACACAGAGGGATAAGACTGTCTTGTAGAAGCCAGAAAAATTCTACACTGAACAAAAATATTTCTCCGACTTCTAGCTTCAGTCAATATTGTCAGAGTGGTGAGTAACAAATCTCAGGGTTCTGCCTTAGTCAGCATCTCACTGGTGGTCCCACTTTGATCGCACTTGTAAAAGAGCGCTATTTGTAATACGTCGCTAACATAAGCAAAGAGCTATTTGCTGGAGTTCAGTGTCCCACACTACCACCTACTGTAGAACTTCAGTGCCTGTTAAAATTAGGAGCTCTCACAAAAGATGCTCTGCTGACAAGTACATACATCAGCTTTTCCGAGTGTGTAGAGCGTCTCCAAAATCTTGTGATGTAGCAAATATTCCATACAGGGTCCTGTTTCTCCCGATTCCCTCTCATTTTCTTCTTGAACTAGAATATCCAACATCTGTTCCAGGTGAGAAGGAATGTTGGTATCAGTCACAGGAGCTTTGTCATCTAAATAGAAGAGATGTGTGCAATTAAGATGGATCAAAATACTGTCCTCAATTTGCTTAAGTTCCAAATTTAAGGTTTAAAAACATGACCACTTAATTAAAGAGTTTTTTAACATGTCTTAAATAGAATTTTCAGAACCGCACCTGGAAACGTAAACTGGAGTCTGCATTAGGCAGATATCTACCCTTGCAATGGGGAAGACGTGGGACGTCAGATTTCAAAACACGCATTAATTACACAGGCAAAAAGGAAATTTTTACAGCAAGAAACCAAGTGTAGGGAGAGAAATATTCAACCCTCAATCTTCTGGTTAGCATCCACCCTGTCTGGATAACTTCCTCTTTGGCTCTTCACGCAGTATTCTGAAATCTATGAACAGCCTCTGCGATCAGCTGAATTTGCAGCTCATCAATTCCTTTACAAACTAGATAACTAATTAAACAGTTTTTCTAGTGATAACAAAGAAAAGCCTAACTCTATGCTATTTGTCTTTTATACTTCCTGCACTAAGATGGCATTCTGTCAGACTTGATGAAGGAAAGGGTAGGGCTCTGAATTCACTACAGCAAAGCCATGAAACCGCTGTGGATGTGTGCCACTGGCACTGTGAGCTGGCATTAACATGTAGAGCATGTCCACACATGGACACTTTCCTTTTTATTTTTTTCAGCTAAATTCTACTTCAACAAATAGCCACGAGGGAAATGACTGCTACTTCTTATGCAACAGTCCAAAAATAACTGTCACTTGCATGCACATGGCAAGAAGATCACAAAGGGAAACTGCCAGATCAGAGTGATTCTGCTCTCTGCCACAACCTCCAGGTTAGCCCAGAGTGTTTTGCTTGAGTTTCCTAGGCGTAATTCTGCTCCCACTGCAGAGGACAGAAATATATCCACGGAGTGGAAACTTGTTTTCCGCAACACTTTGGAAAGCGTGGGAGAGAGGTCAGCTTTTATTCTGCACCACGTAATCACAGGTATCAGTTTTCCCCTGCCACCCTGTCATTTCTCCCTTAGGAAACATCACATAGCGTTCCAAAAGATGGGTATTCAGATCCAAGGGTCAAGTTTCAACTTGTAAGAGTGAATATTGATATAAACAACATCACCAGTCCCAGGCACAAACACAGACTGAATAGCTACTCCAGCAGAAATACAGAACCAATAAATTTGAGGAAAGCATGGCAACATTCACTTTTAAAACTTAATAGCTTAATAACTAAAACCAAAAATTAAAAATTTACATATTGCATAACTGTTGCAGGAAACAAGGGAAAAATTTTAAGAAAAAGCAACTACAGCCATATTTCATCAGAATACCCATTGTTCAGAAGAGCAGAATAAGGTCTGGATAAGTTTTAACAAAACGTATTCTAAATCTGCTCACAAATCCACTTTTCAGAGCTACGTTTAGCAAAATACCTTTCATGGAGACAAGACACTACAGAAAAAATACCTAATACTGAGCACACAGAATTCAGGTATGTCTGGTAAAATCTATGACCATAAAATTGCTTCTGTTAAAATCTTGGAAAGAAAAAGAAAGTTCCTGATGCAAAACAATGAAAAGGTTAACATCAGGGACTACATTCCTGCAGGTGTCCATGCAGATTAAACAGAACATGTGAAGACAGAAATTGGGTGAGATGAGAAAAGATGGAATTCTCTACACTATACACAGGAAAGACCTTTCCCTGATAATTTTTCATGCCTACATTTTAAGGGATCAGTGGAGGCACACAGTATTTTTAATTACTTATTATTGTTGGTATTTTGATAAAAGACTTAATTCATTTTAGCATTTCTTAATCTTTACTTTTTACTGAAATTGGGAATTCCAATTCTAGTTTTTACAATAAAGAGACAAAACCAGAATGTTTTCTTTTACCTGATGTCTCTATGTAGTAATGGGTGATTGCTTTCCAGTGGTAAACAAAATCTTCTTGTAATGGAAGTGAAGGTGCGAGCTACAGGGGGGGAAAACAAACAAACAAATGGAAACCAGTTAGGAATCAAATAAACATATTTCCTAAGAGATTAAACTGAATTTTATCTTACACTTGGAAGTAAACTGCTGCAGACTAGTGCTGCAATCTTTCTTTCCTGTAACAAGGACCACGTACGTCACGCATGCACGAGCCCCGCGTCCTACTGCCTAGCTTGTGAACAGCAGCAGTCACCTCTCTGATGTCTCTTTCACCAATCTATTTGAAACAACAAAAGCAGTTGCTCATACAGCAAAGCAACACTAGAAACGTAGATCTGAATTGTTCAGATCCAAGAGTTTTATAGGAAAAAAAATGATGTTCTTTTACATCTTCTCTTGATGCAATCTTCCCTTCCTGTATGCTCTGTTCTCCTCTCTCCCTCTGCTCCTTAAAAATATCAAGTAGCTGCTTCATACAGTTTTTCCATGCCTTTTTTACCTGTTAGCCATGACTTTTAAAAATCTTGGTTTCATTTTTTTTGCACATCAGGCCTATCCCCAGAGCTTGACAAGTTATTATTTATTTTTTTTTTTAACAACTACATTTTTTATTTCATTTCTGAAAGAAGCTGCTTCTTTTCTGGAGGAACTTAGGATGGTCGCTTTTTTTTTTTTTTTTAACAACTACATTTCTTATTTCATTTCTGAAAGAACAGGAAGCTGCTTCTTTTCTGAAGGAACTTAGAATGGTCGGCTGGGCATGACTGGCATCCAGGAATAACATGCTGCAAAAACAACACACAGCCTCCCACCCAGTCAAGATCAGTACGGCTCCTTCCTCACCGAGCTCGAGAGCTGGGGGCCCAGCCCCTGCAGCCCATTACACCACAGCACAAACAACTGCTAACCACAGGCAACACAGGAAAAGAGGACCATGACCATTTTACCACTCTGCTCTCCAAAGTGAGACTTGAGACAAACACTGAATTCGTGTCAATATAAAAAGTTCAAAGCTGGCAAAATCAGGAATCCTATAGGGAAAAGCCCCAGCACTCAGCTGATCATAGAATCACAGAATGGTTTGGGTTGGAAGGGACCTTATAGACCATCTAGTTCCAACCCCCCTGCCATGGGCAGGGACACCTTCCACTAGACCAGGTTGCTCCAAGCCTCATCCAGCCTGGCCTTGAACACTTCCAGGGATGGGGCATCCACAGCTTCTCTGGGCACAGGCTCTGTTGTTGATGAGGCCTAATGCTACTGCTTGAGGCTTTTTGTTTTCCAAAATCAAGTCCTCAAGTCATCCTTTTACAGGCAATCCTGAAAGAAAGCGTATCACTTGACATGATGGCAGCAATGAGATCTGTGGGCAAACAGGAAGAATCCCATGTATAAATTGGTGCATCCATTTTGGAAGGATAAGGAGTTGAACCATCCAGACAAGCTATGGAGTGAGGTTCTTCACAGAATCAGAGTGGCTGAGGCTGGAAGGGGCTGCTGAAGGTCAGCTGGTCCAACCCTCCTGCTCAAGCAGAGCCACCTACAGCTGGTTGCCCAGGACCATGTCCATACAGCTTCTGAGTATCTCTAAGGATGAAGAATCCACAACCCCTCCAGGAACCTGTGCCAGGGCACTGCCACCCTCACAGTGAAAAAATATTTGAGAATGGTAACTCTACATTCCTCTAGTGTCTCATCATAGGGCCTAAAAAGTGCTGTGTTGCCTCAGCTCTTGGCCAAACAGAGGCACAGGGCTCAAACATCTGTACACTCTTCACCGGGCAGTGCTGGTTTCTTTGAAAAAGCCTTGGAAGTCTCCATATCAGTCTCTTCTTTTCCTTGAATTTAATGACACTTGAATTTATCTTGGTCAGTATGTAAAGCCCAGTACATGAACAGCATGCCCTGCTGTGATAAGAAAGTGGAATGCTAATTGTTAATGACCCTTGAACACAGGGCTTTGCAATGCAGGGCTCAAAATAGTGGGGTGCTTCGTAACTACCTAAGCCTGCATCCTGCATGGAAATGTGCCTTCACAAACGGCAACTAGGAAACCAAACCCCCTTGAACACAGGGCTTTGCAATGCAAGGCTCAAAAAAGTGGGGTGCTTGGTAACTACCTAAGCCTGCATCCTGCGTGGAAATGTGCCTTCACAAATGGCAACTAGGAAACCAAACCGACATCGCTCATCCACTCCCTGACAGTCTGTGGGCTCATTAAGTCTTCCCTATTTCCGTGGCTGGGCACTGAGCGTGGCACGTTAGCACACCAGCCACCGCAGAGTACCTAGCAGGACGCCGCACACTGGACCAGCTTAATCTCCTAGGAAGTTTACCTGGCACGTTAGCACACCAGCCACCGCTGGTGGTAACCACCTAGCAGGATGGTAGCCACCTAGCAGGATGCCGCACACTGGACCAGCTTAATTTCCTAGGAAGTTTACTAGGCTAGTGAAATTCAGATGAACAACTGAACCAACTGGAGACTGAGCCTAGGGTATTTTGTATCATGCTTCGCCTGTCACACTTGTTGCTGTAGATGCCTATTTCAAGCAATGCAATGATCATTTTGCACCTTTCTGTAATAAAACTATACCGAAAACTCCGCTCTGGCTGATGAATAGCAGACAGACCACTTTTGAGGAATACCAGGCCTTTCAGGCCACTCTATTTCCAAAGTAACACATGATTGATAACATTAAAGATTTATCCTTGACTGATGTGATTTTCCTCTCCACTACTTCTAGCCTCATCTGCCTCGAGATGAATGCAGTGCCTCTGAGCAGTGCCAGGAAAAGCATTTCACTTCTCAGCACTGTCAATAATTTATCTACCAACTGTGGATACAGACGCTCCCCCTCCCAACAAACGCCTCCAGGGACTCCTCGCAGAGGTGAAAAGGCAATTAAGGGACAGGTCCTGCCCTTTTTAATTAAAATGCTAAGTGATTTCACAGAGTCTTCTCCGATGGAGGACCGCAAGGCAGAGATACCACTTGTGTACATGCATACTGGGAATACACCATCAGCCCTGCCACCAACGGGACCTGGCGATGCTGAGCTATGGGAGCTTCACCTGCACCAGGGCTACCAGAATCAGCAACTCCTAACAATAAAGAAAAACTGTATTTCTTTACTTGTCCAGCTAAAGTACCCCCACCCCCAAAATTCCTATTCCCACCACAGATGGACCTAGTATAAATCTGCTTTTTACAGCACAGCTATTCCAGGGAATATTTAACAGGGATGTAACTCCAGCAAGGGTATGTATTGTTCTGAGAGAAGTGTTTTATTGATTAAAAAATGTGAAGAAAAAAAAATCCAACCCTCTTAACTTTGTTAGTCAGACACAAAACCAAGGTAAAGACCAAGACTAAGATACCAGATCACACCCAAAGAAAGCCCAGCACCGGAAAGCATTAGAAAAACTTAAGTCCCAAACACTTGGCTGACATGCTTTAACCTTACTAGAATAGGTAATTGTAGGACAAAGTTGTAGTTTCTATTTTCGGATGAATTATTAGCTGTCAGCTGAGATGAAATATATGTTACAGTTGCCAATCTGAGTAATAACTCTTCTGTAAAAGTACACCACATACTTGTGTAAAGATTCTGAAGCAAAACAAAATTCATTATGAAGGTCTGCTATTGGTCTAATTCGAAGGAATTACCTTAAAAGTGCAGTTATTTCTCTCAGTTATATTAATTCATTTTGAGGTAATCACATAAGCTCTTACCAATTTTGTGATATCAATTCCTAATTACAAAGTGAAGTTCTCCTCCTCTGGGGAAAAAAACCCAACATCTTAAGACTGCAGTGTAGGTGTTGGTATAGTGAATAGCCAAAACTCACTGAACACTACTAAAAACCAGTCTGTTGGAGCAGACAACAATTAGGTCTTCCATCTGGTCTGTCACTCCAGCAGTCAAGCTTCCTGGGAAGCAGTGAGCATTCTCATGTACAAGCTAAACTTAACACATGCTGCCTTATCATTCTGGTGACAATACATTACTAACGATCCAGCCCCACTCCTTACTGGAAAAGGGCTGTTCTCGAAGAACTGTAGATCTTTGACCAGCACTATAGTCTGCTCATCATACAATCTGTCCAAAATATAATTCCATGTAGTTTTGAAAAGTATACTGAATTTGTGTTTAGGCAGGAAAAAAAAAAGAGCAAAGAAACCTATAAATATTCAGTATTTAACAGCAATTCCTTCATGCATGTAAAAAACATTGTCCTATTTTTCATGTATGCTTTTCAAAAGTGCAATTCAATACCGAAAAGAACGGGAACAACGGAAGCTGGTGACACCCCTCAACATCTTCTGGACAAGTTCACAAAGAAAAGCAAACAGCGTATAAAAGAATAACAGGTACCAGCTGGCCAGATGTCTGAGTAAAAAAGGAAGGGGAAACTGGGTCAAAGAGGAAGGCAGGGGAAGTGCATGCACACTGCCCTGACTGAAACATGAAGAACCCAGCAGTCCCTCGATGCTTATCTTCAGTCTTACTACTTCACTAGCGTGAAGGTTTGCCCCAGGGAAAATGTGAAGAAACGAATGCTGGCAGGTTTACTTTATTTCTTCAGCTGGTGAATGCACAGAGTTTATAACGCTCACTGCTTCCACATATAAAATTAAGACTGCACGTTCCTGCAAGTCATGCATTAAATTCCACCATCAGAATTTGTTAACAGTAGCACAATGCTAAAACAATCAGTACTTTACATCAAATAAAGTGGGTTTAAGAATAAATCTTGTTCTGAGCAGTTACGCAGTTAATTATTTTGCAGCAGCACTCGTAGCAAACGTCTCAATTTCTTTCAAAGCTCAGTATTGCCTCAAAACATGCACAGAAAAGAATCTACTTATAGGCAGTTTACAGGGCCAGTCTAAGCGATATAGTGGAATAACAGGTTGGTAGAGAGGGGTCACAAAAACATGCAGCAGACACCAAAATCTAAATTCACTCCCAGACAGCAAAAGCACGATACAAATAATCGTGTCTGACAGCAAATTGCAAAATTCAAAACAACCAAAATCATATTTTTCTTGCTCAAGGTACATGGCTCAAAAACATCCTTTTGAGTTGATGATTAAGATGGAAAATCTCCTGAAAGCCCACATCAAACACAGAAGTCCTTTGAGCATCCAGTGACCACACTATAGACAAGCTATTTTGTCTAGGGAAAAATGAGTGAAGAGCACAAGATAAGGAAAAAATAAGCCTCACTGCTTAGCTACTGTACACTACATTCTGTACGTTTTTGAGAATGTAGCCCTCCTGGAATACTGCTGGGATAAAAGTATATCAGAAATGCATAGCAAAGAGAAAACACCTTGGGGACAAGACATATATATAAACTGTCACAGATTCATTACTATTAACCTCATAAAGCAACAACATTTCTCTTCTGCCCTGAAATAAGCCAATAGAACAAAGACTGCAGTCCCCTGCACCATTCTCACCAACACACCTAACCCAATCAGATGATGCTCTGTCGGGATGACACCACAGTGGTGCTTGCTTACCTGGATGCTGCAGAGCAATCCAGGAAGGGCAAAATTATCTGAAGTACTGGCAGGATTGACATATGGTAAGAGCTGGCAAAAATTAGGGTACGGTTGTAGTGAAAATTAAGAATATGATTTCTCACGCTTGGACAATTTAGGCAGAAAAGACAAAGTTTTGAGTTACTCAAGGTAAGAAAAAGTCTTAATAAAAAGGAAGTGATCCCTTCTGTTTGCCTCATCACAGTCCTGTCATTAAGGAAGTCAGTTAAAGAGCTCACAGGTGAAAGGCAACTACTCCTATGTGTATTAAGACTGCCAACCTTTGGCACTCCTCCTCACAGTTCAGAGATGGCATATTGAGGGTAAGATAACAACGATTATCTAATAACACAGGAAGTCTTACTATTTAAATGCACCTCTCTGAAGTCTGCAGGCCTGCAGGCCCTGAGACAGGACAGCAACATTATATAAGTGATGTGCAGGAGAAATGACAATTCTCATTCTGAGTAGTCCTACCACTGGAAGCTAAGCCCAGGCACTTCAAGTGTATTTAAGTATCCAGCTCAGCTGAATTCCTCCAGGAGGAAGGCACCCAAAACCTTTGAGAATTTACATCCTAGTTACCAGTTCTCTTGCTGATATTTGGGGATGAAACAGAGTCCAGCTGAGGCTGCACAAATCTATACTTGCTCTGCAGCAATATCAGCAAGTAAAAATGATGCTCTGAATACTCTAGGTTCTGAAACCAGCAGGCAGCATCCAGGTGGACTTACCTAATATTTGGCATTTACATTTACATTTTCATTTTCAAAGTAGCAAAGCCAAGTAGCCCACAGGCTTCTATCAAAGAGGAGAGAATGAAACAACGATTTAAAGTCAGATACAGCCCCAAAACTGGTTAAAAGTTTCTGTTTCTCAGTTCTGTCTTTAAGTTAGTGGGTCAAACTTCCTAGATAAAGAAAGGAGCGTTCTTAATATCCTCTTGCTCCATGTTTCATTCCTAGCCTGTGGTGCTCAGTATTTGTCACAACCCTGTAAACGCAATTGAGTGCAGCATTTGCTATCAGGAGGTTCATCACGGCGGTGTTAGCGGGATGAGGCAATTCTGAAAGGGACATGAGAGTTGAGCAAGGGCATATAGCACGTTGTTTGATAGCAAACACTTGCACAATGATGTTATCAATCTGTTCCTGGGGTTTGGGGGGGGTGTTTAAAAAAGATGGCCTAGTCACTATTATCTCTACTTTTCCTCTTTTCTATTTACATAGTTCATTCTTCCTAGTTATTATGGATGTCAAATAAATCCAGTCATTGTTAGTTTATTTTTGTACACATCAATAATGTAAACAATTTAGAAATAACTTTTATTAGGTATCTTGAATCGGTAAGCCTGAAAGAGTAACTTCACCTCCACTCCTGCATCTCTCAGTCATTCACTCCCTTTCAAAACATGGCCCAACTCCCTGTAACAAGATTTCTTTCCTTAGGCAACCACCACTTTCTCCTCCAATGAAAGCACTGTCTATTGAAGGCATATGTGGTCATAGAGAGTTTTCAAGTAAGTAATTTCATCATTATTTAAAACATTTCTTTCCAACTGCCACTCTACCACTAAAAGAGCAAACTATGAACCTGCAATTAAGAAATGCATGCTTAGCTTTAAAACCTGCCTAGTCCTGCCGAGCTACGGGCACACGCAGCCAAGCCTATACTAAGTATTGGCAGCATCACAGCGTATGCTCATGCACACAGGGTGCCCCTCATACAGACAGGATTTGGCATGCAGGCTCCTTTTTCAACCATTTGAACCATTTTCCTTCAACACCTTCTGCCTTCACTTCCAGCAATACTTCACTGGCGGTTTTTAGTGCCCAACCAAGGATGCCCCTCTCCAAGCTCCGTCCGTAGGTGTCCGGGCGTACTGACAAAGGTGCCGACCAGGACCTCAGCTCACCGCAGAGCAAACAGATCACCGGTGCGGGCAGCCCGCGAGTCGCGAGAAGCAGGGAGCTGCGCGCGGCCTACCGACATGGCAGCTACAGAGGCAGGCCCCGCCGCCTTCCTCTCCCCG